>NC_069508.1:24572146-24697146 GCF_027579735.1 Bombina bombina
CGAGGCAGCGGACTTGAGGTGATGTGGAGATAGTGGTGCTGCCAACAGTGATGGAAAAATTAGAAACTGTAGTGGAGTTAGAGGGGGGGGGATTAGAAGTAGTTCGGTCATGGCCATGTTTATTTTTAGGTGGTGAGAGGCCATCCAGGAGGAAATGCCAGATAAGCAGTCGCTGATGTGAGAATTGACAGAAGGAGAGAGTGCAGGGGTGGACTCTTAGTGTCATCAGCATAGAGGTGGTAGTTGAAGACATAGCTTTTGATAAGTTTACCAAGTGAAGAAGTGTAAATAGTGAAGAGTAGATGACCCAGGACAGAGCCTTGAGGTACTCCAACAGACAGAGGCAATGGAGAGGAGGAGCCACCAGCAAAAGAGATGGAGAAGGATCTCTTAGAGAGATAAGAGTGAATCCAGGAGAGGGCAGCGTCATAGAGCCAAAGAGAGCTTAGAGTCCATAAGAGAAGGGGATGGTCAACAGTCTCAAAGGCAGCAGAGAGGTCAAGTAAGATGAGTATAGAGTAGTAGCCTTTGTTTTTAGCAGAAAGGAGATCGTTAGTAACCTTGGTGAGGGCAGTCTCAGTTGAGTGTTGGGGACGGAAGCCAGATTTCAGGGGGTCGAGCAGAGAATTGGAGGACAGGAAGTGGGTTAGGAGATAGAAAACTAGTTTTTCAAGGATTTTTGAAGCTAGCGGGAGCAGTGATATGGGGCGGTAGTTTGCAGGATAGTTAGGGTCAAGGGAGGGTTTTTTTGAGGATGGGGTGACCATTTGCATGTTTGAAGGAGGCAGGGAATGAGCTGGTAGAAAGGGATAGGTTCATCTCAATGTGGTTAGGTCAGGCCCTGCATCCATATGGTGAGTATCATCTCTCTCCTTGTCTCCATGTTTCAGGATTGCGATAAGGGTGGCCTTTCTCAGGCTTAGTTTCCTGTCAAGGTCCCTTAATAGCGCTTGTATAGTGGATAAAAACTCCTCCATGACAATAAATTTTAGTTAGCAGGTTAGCCACTTCTGATAGCGAAGTTCTTTTTTTTTTTAACCCGGGTTTACTTATAAATGAGGTGATTTTTTTTATATCAAACCTGTTAGTCTAATTATTATTATTCTTCTTTATTTATAAAGCGTCAACAGATTCCGCAGCGCTGCCCATGGATACAAGGATAGAAGTACAACTAAGAAAAAATACAATAAAAGACAAAATTTTACAGACAGATACAGGGGGAATTGAGGGCCCTATTCCTGTGGGAATTTACAATCTAGATGGGTAGGAGGGTGGGAAACAGGAGGTGGGTACTGCAAAGGTGAGAACGATATTAGTGAGGAGGGGCAACTGTTAGGTAAGTGAAGTTAATTTGTTAATGTGTTGGGTGATAGGCTTCCCTGAACAAAAAGGTCTTCAGGGAACATTTAAAGGAGGAGAGGTTAGGGGAGAGTCTGACGGCTCAAGGAAGTGCGTTCCAGAGAGTTGGTGCCGCACAAGAGAAGTCCTGTAGTCTAGCATGAGAGGAGGTGATGGTAGAGGACGCAAGGAGCAGGTCATTGTTGGATCTTAGGGGGCGGGCTGGAGTATATTTGCTGATGAGTGAGGACAGGTAGGGTGGGGCAGCATTGGTGAGGGCTTTGTAGGTCAGGGTGAGAATTTTGAATTTAATTCTGCTGTGAATGGGGAGCCAATGAGGGGACTCACAGAGAGGTGCAGCAGAAACGGAGAATCGAGAGAGGTGGATTAGCCTGGCAGATGCATTTAGGATGGATTGAAGGGAAGAGAGGCGGGAGAGAGGGAGGCCAGTTAGCAAGTTATTGCAGTAGTCAAGTCGGAAATTACCAGGGAGTGGATAAGCAATTTAGTAGTTTCGTCACTCAGAAACGGACGAATTGTGGAGATATTGCGTAGGTGGTTGCGGAAGGATGAAGAGAGCAGTTGGATGTGGGGAATGAAGGACAGATTTGAGTCAAGTGTGACTACGAGGCAGCGGACTTGAGGTGATGTGGAGATAGTGGTGCTACCAACAGTGATGGAAAAATTAGAAACTGTAGTGGAGTTAGAGGGGGGGGATTAGAAGTAGTTCGGTCATGGCCATGTTTATTTTTAGGTGATGAGAGGCCATCCAGGAGGAAATGCCAGATAAGCAGTCGCTGATGTGAGAATTGACAGAAGGAGAGAGTGCAGGGGTGGACTCTTAGTGTCATCAGCATAGAGGTGGTAGTTGAAGACATAGCTTTTGATAAGTTTACCAAGTGAAGAAGTGTAAATAGTGAAGAGTAGATGACCCAGGACAGAGCCTTGAGGTACTCCAACAGACAGAGGCAATGGAGAGGAGGAGCCACCAGCAAAAGAGATGGAGAAGGATCTCTTAGAGAGATAAGAGTGAATCCAGGAGAGGGCAGCGTCATAGAGCCAAAGAGAGCTTAGAGTCCATAAGAGAAGGGGATGGTCAACAGTCTCAAAGGCAGCAGAGAGGTCAAGTAAGATGAGTATAGAGTAGTAGCCTTTGTTTTTAGCAGAAAGGAGATCATTAGTAACCTTGGTGAGGGCAGTCTCAGTTGAGTGTTGGGGACGGAAGCCAGATTTCAGGGGGTCGAGCAGAGAATTGGAGGACAGGAAGTGGGTTAGGAGATAGAAAACTAGTTTTTCAAGAATTTTTGAAGCTAGCGGGAGCAGTGATATGGGGCGGTAGTTTGCAGGATAGTTAGGATCAAAGGAGGGTTTTTTTGAGGATGGGGTGACCATTTTCATGTTTGAAGGAGGCAGGGAATGAGCTGGTAGAAAGGGATAGGTTCATCTCAATGTGGTTAGGTCAGGCCCTGCATCCATATGGTGAGTATCATCTCTCTCCTTGTCTCCATGTTTCAGGATTGCGATAAGGGTGGCCTTTCTCAGGCTTAGTTTCCTGTCAAGGTCCCTTAATAGCGCTTGTATAGTGGATAAAAACTCCTCCATGACAATAAATTTTAGTTAGCAGGTTAGCCACTTCTGATAGCGAAGTTCTTTTTTTTTTAACCCGGGTTTACTTATAAATGAGGTGATTTTTTTTATATCAAACCTGTTAGTCTAATTATTATTATTCTTATTTATTTATAAAGCGTCAACAGATTCCGCAGCGCTGCCCATGGATACAAGGATAGAAGTACAACGAAGAAAAAAATACAATAAAAGACAAAATTTTACAGACAGATACAGGGGGAATTGAGGGCCCTATTCCTGTGGGAATTTACAATCTAGATGGGTAGGAGGGTGGGAAACAGGAGGTGGGTACTGCAAAGGTGAGAACGATATTAGTGAGGAGGGGCAACTGTTAGGTAAGTGAAGTTAATTTGTTAATGTGTTGGGTGATAGGCTTCCCTGAACAAAAAAGTCTTCAGGGAACATTTAAAGGAGGAGAGGTTAGGGGAGAGTCTGACGGCTCAAGGAAGTGCGTTCCAGAGAGTTGGTGCCGCACAAGAGAAGTCCTGTAGTCTAGCATGAGAGGAGGTGATGGTAGAGGACGCAAGGAGCAGGTCATTGTTGGATCTTAGGGGGCGGGCTGGAGTATATTTGCTGATGAGTGAGGACAGGTAGGGTGGGGCAGCATTGGTGAGGGCTTTGTAGGTCAGGGTGAGAATTTTGAATTTAATTCTGCTGTGAATGGGGAGCCAATGAGGGGACTCACAGAGAGGTGCAGCAGAAACGGAGAATCGAGAGAGGTGGATTAGCCTGGCAGATGCATTTAGGATGGATTGAAGGGGAGAGAGGCGGGAGAGAGGGAGGCCAGTTAGCAAGTTATTGCAGTAGTCAAGTCGGAAATTACCAGGGAGTGGATAAGCAATTTAGTAGTTTCGTCACTCAGAAACAGACGAATTGTGGAGATATTGCGTAGGTGGTTGCGGAAGGATGAAGAGAGCAGTTGGATGTGGGGAATGAAGGACAGATTTGAGTCAAGTGTGACTACGAGGCAGCGGACTTGAGGTGATGTGGAGATAGTGGTGCTGCCAACAGTGATGGAAAAATTAGAAACTGTAGTGGAGTTAGAGGGGGGGGATTAGAAGTAGTTCGGTCATGGCCATGTTTATTTTTAGGTGGTGAGAGGCCATCTAGGAGGAAATGCCAGATAAGCAGTCGCTGATGTGAGAATTGACAGAAGGAGAGAGTGCAGGGGTGGACTCTTGGTGTCATCAGCATAGAGGTGGTAGTTGAAGACATAGCTTTTGATAAGTTTACCAAGTGAAGAAGTGTAAATAGTGAAGAGTAGATGACCCAGGACAGAGCCTTGAGGTACTCCAACAGACAGAGGCAATGGAGAGGAGGAGCCACCAGCAAAAGAGATGGAGAAGGATCTCTTAGAGAGATAAGAGTGAATCCAGGAGAGGGCAGCGTCATAGAGCCAAAGAGAGCTTAGAGTCCATAAGAGAAGGGGATGGTCAACAGTCTCAAAGGCAGCAGAGAGGTCAAGTAAGATGAGTATAGAGTAGTAGCCTTTGTTTTTAGCAGAAAGGAGATCGTTAGTAACCTTGGTGAGGGCAGTCTCAGTTGAGTGTTGGGGATGGAAGCCAGATTTCAGGGGGTCGAGCAGAGAATTGGAGGACAGGAAGTGGGTTAGGAGATAGAAAACTAGTTTTTCAAGGATTTTTGAAGCTAGCGGGAGCAGTGATATGGGGCGGTAGTTTGCAGGATAGTTAGGGTCAAGGGAGGGTTTTTTTGAGGATGGGGTGACCATTTGCATGTTTGAAGGAGGCAGGGAATGAGCTGGTAGAAAGGGATAGGTTGAATATGTGTGTAAGATCTGGAGTGAGGGTGGGAGACAGAGAAGGTATTAGATGCAAAGGAATAGGGTCAAGTGGGCAGGTAGTGAGGTGTGAGAAAGACAATAGGGAAGCCACTTCACTCTCAGTGGTTGGGAGGAGGATGCAGAGAGCGGCAGAGGGGGTGACTGGGAGTGAAGTTAGGAGATTGCAGGCTTGTGTTGGGATGTTTCTTCGGATGGTAAGTGTTTTATTGAAAAAGTAGTCAGCCAGGTCTTGAGCACTGAACGCAGATGAGGGGGTGGTGCAGGTGGGTAGAGAAGAGAGTTGAAAATGGAGAAGAGTCTTTTAGGGTTTGAGGAGTAAGAGGATATAAGAGAAGAGAAGTAGGTTTGCTTAGCTAAGTGAAGGGCAGAGGTGTAAGAGTAAAGGATTAGCTTATAGTGCATGAAATCAGGTTTAGAGCGGGATTTTCTCCAGGCACGTTCAGCAGTGCGGGAGCATTTTTGTAGGTGGCATGTTTGCTGGGAGCACCAGGGATGGAGCTGACGATGTGGGGATTTGCGAAGTTGGGGCGGAGTGAGGGTGTCAAGTGCAGAGAAGAGAGTATTGTTGTAGTGGGTTATGACAAGGTCAGGGCAGGATACTGTGCAAGTGTGGGGGAGGCGTATTTAAATAAGGTTGGAGAGTTGGGGTGGGTCAACAGTGTGCAGATTTCTACAGGTGCAGGGGGCGAGGGAGTAGTAGGTTTAGCCTGTATATTAAGATTAAAGGTGAGCAGATGGTGGTCTGAGATTGGAAATGAGCGATAGTCAACATCTGGGAGAGAGCAGAGATAGGAGAATACCAGATCAAGTGTCCGTCACGGTTGGTAGGGAATAGGGTGGATTGCAATAGGCCGAAGGAGTTTGTGAGTGAGAGAAGTTTAGAGGCAGCAGGGGCAGATGGGTTGTCAATGGGGATGTTGAAGTCCCCCAGAATTAGAGTAGGTGTATTTGTAGAGAGAACGTAAGGAAGCCAGGCAGCAAAGTTGTCAAGGAATTGGGAGGTTGGTCCAGGGGGCGATAGATAACTGCCACTCTGAGAAAGTGGGGGGAGAACAGGCAAATGCAGTGGAATTCAAAAGAAGAAAAGGAGAGAGATGGAAATGGAGATAGGTACTAATAGGAGCAGGAGGGGGAGAGTAATATGCCAACACCGCCACCGTGTCTCTCACCTGGCTTATGTGTGTTGCTAAAGTGAAGACCACCATGTGTGAGAGCAGCAATGGAAACAGTGCCAGAGGAAGATAGACAGGTTTCAGTAATTGCTAAAAGGTTGAAAGCGTTGGAAACAAACAGGTCGTGAATGGTTGTAAGTTTGTTACAGACAGAGCGAGCATTCCAGAGGGCACAAGAAAAGGGAGAGGATAAGCGCTGTGGGTTAATAGAGATGAGATTGTTGCTATTGCGTGACCTAGGGTTTTTACAGTGGGAAACAGAGCGAGAGTGTAAAAGTGTGGTGATTGCTGCAGTTCCAGGGTTAGGAGAGACGTCACCAGCAGCAAGCAGTAGTAGGAGTGTGAGTAACAGAAGGTGAGAGTGAGACTTGTAGGAGCACGTATGATTAGACACAGGAGAGACATCACCAGCAGCAAGCAGAAGTAGGAGTGTGAGTGACAGAAGGTGAGAGTATAATGTATTGCAATGGTGCAGGAAAAAATGCACAGTTTGTATATAATCTTTTTGCACAACTCCTCCGATGGTTATTCTTTATTGTTTTCAACCCCCTTAACAAAGTTAAACAAAAAAAATAAATTGCAATAGATGGCTAAATTACGAGTGGCATGCTAACTGATCGCAGCCAGTGACACCCTTAGAATTTGCGGGGCCCTGGGCAAGACAAATTTGCAGGGCCCCACAGCCCAGCACTCTTATTCCCCTCCCCTTTGCACGCATCAGAAGTAGCATGCGTATTACAGGTTGAAAGCAAACACGTTTGCTTGATCAAAATTTAATTTAATGTTGCAATATTCCAGGTTCGGCTTTTTGTATGGGTCAGGTTAGCGCTTGTGTAAAAACTTTTTTTTTAATATATAAATCTTTAATTGAGGTTTATATAAGGTACAACATAAGATATGTATCCATACATAAGAAATTCAGGGTTACACTTCTACTCCAGCTGTACAGTCTAGAAAGCTCTTAAAGGTTCATGGTAAACAGTCTACGGAACCTGCCCTGAAAGAGGAGATATCTAGTAACATACAATCTAAAATCATAGACTTCTTTTGAAATTTATATGAATGATAACAGATACAGTATTCTAGCTGGTTGACATATATAATAGAAATACCCTGCAGGTAATATATAGAGAAATGAGCGAAATTAGGAATCATAACTGTCATGTGTGTCAACTATACAGTTGGATATATCAAAATGAAACTTCTTTTTGTTTTTATATATAGTTTAGTAAATACTTCCCATGAATCCTAGAAGGCCACTCTTGGACCTAACTGATCTCAGAATAGAGTGAGGGAGGTTGGCATTTGTAACGGTCACTATTGGACCTTAGAACAAATGGGAAAAAATAGCATCTGATATAATATGTAATGTATATATTAGGCAGAGCATGACAGCGGGCCATATAGGAATGTATAGAATGATGGGGCACATATAATGTATACGTTAATTAGAAAATGACAGCGGGCCAGAGCCGCTCCAATGTAAGCCCTATAAATCAAGAGTTAGGTAGTATATGGTAAAGGTGTAGCTAACCTTGCATGGTTGAACAGCAGGAGTGAGTTTATGAGGAGAGAGTTGTTAAGTAGAAGCTTACTAGGGATGCATTCTTATGTGACTAGCCAGACATGAGAGGTGGGTAGATTGTGTCTATTTAAGAGCTAGGGAATGTTAACAAAACCAAGTTTTTATCCCCATAGGTGAGAGAAAATTGGACATATCTGGTGATTATTGTATGAGTGTTGCCGTCTCGGCCGCTGACAGCTCAGCAAATACAAAACTGTTAGTAAGGAGGATCAGTTGAGACTAAGAATTTCACACTACCAATAGGTTGAGTAGTTACGAACGACTATATTTTACTGAGTTAAGAGTAAGTCTAAGGCAGGTGTTTAAGATCTATTGGAGGGTATCATTGCAGCACAATATATGAAATGGCAGAGATAATTTTTGAATAAGACTGGCACCTCTATATATTAATTTGTCAAGTGGCAAATAGACCCTAAGCTGTGTACTTGACAATAGGATTGGCCATGCATGCTATCTGATTAACTTGAGATGAACATATTGGTATTTTTTGTAAGTGATGGGACTAAAGGCAGAACAAGGAGTAGGTAAAGGAACAAACAGGAGCTAACTTGCTTTACCTCTCATTTAAGGGAAAATCATATATACAATGAGTATCAAAATATTAATAATATAATTTGATAACAACTTGTTATAAAGTCCCTTGGGAGAGAGAGAGGATCGAGAAGATATGAACTCCTTAGCCCACTCCTGCTTTCTGGAGGCATATGTTAAATAGTGTCTGGGCCTCCCGGTCTGTAAGAATGGCATGGTCCATGTGTGATGACAGCCATAGAAGTGTCACTAAGAAAGGCTGAATCCTAGGGAAAACAAGGTGGAGAGGCTCCAGGCTGTTGCTCAGAGGGTCTTCTATTTTGGATTGGGTACATGCTGGGACAGGAGCAGTGTCTATTTTTTGTAGTCCACTGTTAGGTTTATAATTATCCTGCGGACATGATCCTGTGTGTTGTAAGGCCACCGAGGACTCCTTTATAGCCTTAGCTGCTGACCTCAATACTAAGAACTCTTGTGGGACTTAAATGATTGAGGGTAGGTGATTTATAGGCAGCTCCGTAGTTCATGTGCTGGCCTTTATTCTTACAAAGTCGACAATTGTCGGAATGATCTCCGGAGAGGGAGCCGGAACCTCAGGTAGTTGTAACAATGTGGTTAGGTCAGGCCCTGCATCCATATGGTGAGCATCATCTCTCTCCTTGTCTCCATGTTTCAGGATTGCGATAAGGGTGGCCTTTCTCAGGCTTAGTTTCCTGTCAAGGTCCCTTAATAGCGCTTGTATAGTGGATAAAAACTCCTCCATGACAATAAATTTTAGTTAGCAGGTTAGCCACTTCTGATAGCGAAGTTCTTTTTTTTTTTAACCCGGGTTCCCGGGGGAGGGGTAGTATGTGTCAGTCTAAGTTCGATGTTTCTTAGATGTGAAAGAGATAAATAAATGGCTACACTTACAGCGTGGCATTCTTATCGGGCTTAGGCTTGTAGCGCAACCTCAAAACCGTCTCTCCAGCTCTAGTGGTGTTCTTATAGATGCTACTTGAAGTCAGGGACAGTTTATTCATCATTCAGATCTCATATATGTAATTTTATCTCAAATATATGGGTTGTGAATCAGGAGCTTCTCAAGAATGCGTCCGGTCGCTTCGGCTGTTGGCTCCGCCCCATGCAAAAACTTTTTACTTTCAACTTGTGATATGCACGCTACCAGACGCGCACAAAGAGCTTACTTCTAGCAGAGTTGATGCGCAAGCAGGAGAGTTAAATAGCGATCCACTCGTAATCTAGCCCAGAATTGGTAACTTGGAACACACTGGAAGTTAGAACTTGGATTAGGAATAATGAAAACATTTTTGATCTAATATATGAATTTTGAAACAACAAACTAAACAGATTAATAGAACAGTCACTATCCTATCTGTCAAGTGTAAATAATCACATTATAAAGTTCATTTGGAAACCAGTACTGTCATTTTTTCAAGGCACTATATGAGGTATTTGTCCTTTAACTATTATAAATGAATAAAACATACAATGTAATAATAATAATTCCTGCTATGAGGGCTCAAGGGGCTTAGCAAACTCTCCTTGGGTTTTAACACACAAATTCAGTATCTGATATGTAAAGTCCTAGATTCACTAAAACTGACCTAAAATCTTAATGGGGAAAAAAAAAGAAGACATCACAACTTGAAAATAGTGGAGAAATGTATTGCTTTTCATCACAACAGCGAGTTTCAAGATCAGCTCCAGTATAATCGATAGATCTGCATTTATTTTGTAACGGCATAGAATAAGATTACTGTGTAGGATACCGGGATTAGAAAATACCTCAAAATGTTACACCAATGATAAAACAGTTCACTATAACATAGGGAAAAAAGGAAAACACTGAGGGCTCCATGTACGAAGAAACGTAGGCTACTCCGAAACTCATGTGAGCCTGCTTCCTAAAATGTAACTTTGCCACCTCTAAGGTGGCGGAGAGAAATCTTCTTGAGGAAGCTCGCACTGGGTGATTAACATGCCCTTCTCTCGTGGGATTGGTCGCATGAGAGAAGGTGCAGGCTTTACACACTCACTTGAGCACGTAATGATACATGCTGGGATACAGGCAGGAGACAAACAGAACCAGCTGCCTGTATACTGCGAAGGCTACCAGGCAACCTCTAAAGATGAGAAGATCGTCCGCTCGCAATTTAATACGTTTTGCCCCATTAAAAACAAGTTCCAATGCTACAAAAACAGCATCAAAACATAACTAAACAAATAAACTAAAACAAGACAATCTTCTCAGTTTTATGAATACTATAAGTTTTAACAAAGAAACCCTGATAACGACTCTATAATGACCCGGAACACTCACAGCCAGTCTCTTGTTCTCCTGTGCAAGGTTTCTGAGATGTTTTTAGTTCTGTTCAGCGAAGCTACTTTACCCTAAAAAACAGAAGCACAATATTTTACAACTACAAAAGTTTACTAAGTAATGTGTTATTAATTGTAGCTTTTCCACATTGCTGCTAATTCTCATTTTATGTACAATATATTATTTATTGGAGGAACTTAAAGTGACAAGAAACATAAGATTTTTCTCTCATAATTCAGATAGACGATTCAGTTTCAAACAACTTTTCAGTTTACTTCTATAAGCCTGTGCAAATTGTAGCCTTAGGTTCCTGTTCTTAGCTGACAGGAGTGGCACCCGGTGTGGTCTTCTATATATATATGCGTATGCTCCTATCAGCCAATCACTATGGGCCTTTTGATCCCTGTTGATCCCTGGCATGGAGAGAAATCACATCAAACCTTTAGAGGCTTTTTATAGCATTATAGTGTAATCTTTGTATCTCTCCTTCCTATCCAGATCCTACATAGTGGGATAAAAAGTTCTCAAGCTACAATTTGCCTTCCGAACATAATTTGATCTTACAGTACTGGAAAGATATTATATTTAATATTTCAAAAGCTTTAGATCATTGGGCCCTTTTTAACATGTTGCATAGTTGAAGTTCTGAATCCCATAGAATGTACACAGACTCCCTGTAATGTGGAGAATCACATTTTTTTAGAGTTAAATTATAGAAAAAGCAGGCACTAAATAATAAACAATTAGTGGGCTGAACAGGGGCATAATTTAAAGTTCTTTGCCAGGTCTGATTCTCTAAACGTTTCCTCCTGCATATCTTGTTGATTTATCTCACAAACTAAAAGTTGGTAAGATTGTGTCATTGAGCTCCATTTACTATAAGTCGGGAGAACTTGATTCGCTTTCGTCTCGTAATTGAGTTATGCCAATTATTCAAAATGCGGGCTTCCAGAGTACAGCAGACACAAAACATCCCACTTCTGACACAACTCGTGAAAAGGCCCTTGCAGGAATAGTCACTTCAGTATAAATCAAGAATTTTAAACATTGGGTACACTTCCCCTTTAAGACACCTCACCAGTCTTTGTGATTGTCTCCACTAAGCTGCATATAAAGGCTCAAGATGGCCTAACAAATATCAGCTCTGGTGAGCTTCTAACAAATTAATACATTAGTAGCCAGGAGAAAGTGACTTCTCCAGTCTTCTGATAATATACATTTCTTCTCTCACCCTGTCACTTTATCTATCTATCTATCTATCTATCTACATAATAAAATAGTAGATGCGGTTGAAAAAATACAGAAGTCCATCGACTTCAACCGATACAAATTTTACTATACTTGACGTTGAATTTAAATTAATCCCATTAAAAAGGTGACCCATTTAGCACAACTAATCATATCCCTGAAATCTGTTTCTAGACAGAAATGTATCTAAACCATTTTTAAATGTATCTAACATATTGGCATTCACTACCTCTACTATTTTAACATCTCAATGTTCTTCACATGAAAAGTCCCTCAACACATTTTTGAAAGGTATATATTTGTGCTTGAGAGCTGTTAAACTTGTTATGCAGGTCTGGACTTGAAGGAGAGACACATACATTATAAATAAATGTGTGATTTATCAAGCCCTTCTCCCCCCCCCCCCCCCCCCCCCCGCAAGCGAACCTGCAGTCAGTATTTATCAAGCAGCAGTCATTAGGCTTCTTTTAGGTGGAGAACTTTAATCTCCCGGTCTCGTTCGACCAGTGAGATTGACAGCTCCTGCCTGCGCATGATTGGCTGTGTGTGGGCAGGGGGCAGGGTTGCCTTGGAGCGTTTGTGTGCAATGTTAAATGCAAACAGTGGATTTCTGCCCACCTGAGTAGGAACCAGGTGGAGAGGGGCGAATATTTATGCCCTTGCCCACCAGGTAATGATAAATGGAGCCCCAAGTGTTTGATCTTTAGGCCCTTTGGGAGAGAAGGGAACTCTGGGGAGAAGAAGAGATGAAGTATACAAAGAGAGAGAAAGAGATAATAGACAACATATTAAATTTCCTGTTTCCAAGATGGAAGAAGTAATTTAACTTGATGTTTGATTGTTATCACTTAGCTCAGATGTTTGTATAACTGGCTGCTGCAGTGATCCAGATAGAGTATCTTTTACAAACTGTGTATAATATAACATAAACCAATGTGTATTTGCATTATATCATTGTCTAAACTTGTGTGATGAGAAAAAGCAGTGATATTAGTGTTTCATTGATTATTATTATTGCTTTTATATATATATATATATATATATATTAATAAAGCAGCTTATCTTGCCTTGAATAGTTTACCTTAGAAAATGTATAAATTGTATTGTGCAGAATTATAAAAGGAACTAATGAAACAGTAACGTCTTAGTGTATGTTGTTTACCGTGAAATTGCTTCAGGAGTCAAAACAGCTGCTTATATTCATTATGGTTCCAGAGGATAAGGTGTTTAACACTGCAGTAATCAGCTTCTTTCTCAATCAAAACAAGTTGTATTACCTGCAGAAATAGTCATGCATGCATTATGGTTTATGAGCTCCTGAAGAACATATAGGGATGTACAAAAAATACTGTTAGGTGGTACATCAAATGCACAAAAAAATGTGTCTATATGTGTCTATGCTATATGTTACTTGTTACCAAATTTTACCATAATCAAATTTACACCTAAGGGTGTTCCCTATAGGTGCTGCATCATACAGATACCACTGAGCCTTAATTTAGATCCCCTGCTACAAATCTGCAGATGCCTAGGTCTTGCATCACAAGTAGATAGCAATATACCTGTCTGATGATCAAAAACCTGTTGCCATGGAGAGAAATTGCACAAAATCCTCTGGGTCTTCTGTTTAATATTATATTGCAATGTATATCTCTCCTTCACATCCTCAACCCTGCTTAGCAAGATATATAGCTCTCAAGCTAAAATTTGCCATTCTAAAAATTATATGAGGGACCTTGAAGCACTAATGAGCCTTCATAGATAATCTTTCCAGAGTGGAAAATTTTAGATCAACGTGCCTTTAAGGAAAATCAGGTACAGAATATGATATTTAAAGGGACAGTCAACACAAGAATTGTTGTTGTTTGAAAAGAAAGATAATCCCTTTATTACCCATTCCCCAGTTTTGCATAACCAACACAGTTATATAAATACACGTTTTACTTCTGTGATTACCTTGTATCTAAGCCTCTGCAAACTGCCCCCTTATTTCAGTTCTTTTGACATACTTGCTTTTTAGCCAATCAGTGCTCACTCCAGGATAACTTCACGTGCATGAGCTCAATGTTATCTATATGAAACACATGAATGGTCAAAATGCAGTCAGATTAGAGGCAGTCTTCAAGGTCTAAGAAATTTGCATATGAACCTCCTAGAATTAGCTTTCAACTAAGAATACCAAGAAAACAAAGCAAAATTGGTGATAAAAGTAAATTGGAAAGTTGTTTATAATTACAATCCCTATTTAAATCATGGTCGTTTTTTGGGGGGACTTGACTGTCTCTTTAATACTATGTGCTACTATGGTTCTGTGGGGCAAAATTTAGTGCTGATGAACCACAAACGTATATAAATAAAGATTTATGTGCTGTATTTTGCACATTAGATTAAGGAGCAATAAACATTTCTTGATACTGGCATAGGAACTTGTATGGCTTTACAATTCTAGCAATGGAAATATTGTGTTGAACTAAATATCTTCTATCCAGCTAACTAGGGAGGAGCTGGATTCCAACCAAAGAACGAAAGCAACTTGAAAGCATTTTCCTGTGTTGAGAGGTTGCCTGAACTATCCCTAAAGGGACATGAAACCCATATTTTTTATTTCATGATTTAGAAAGAGCATGCAATCTTAAACAACTTTCTAATTTACTTCTATTATCTAATATGCTTCATTCTCTGGATATCATTTGTGGAAAAGCATATCTAGATAGGCTCAGTAGCAGCTGATTGGTGGCTGCACATAGATGCCTCGTGTAATTGGCTCACCCATCTGCATTGCTATTTCTTCAACAAAGAACATTTTTGGGTTCAATGTCCTTTAAAAGATACATTAAGCATGAGTTGGAAACTGCATTAAACTGCAGCTTCATACTTGATAAACAGTTTGCAATTAATATTGCAGCTTCATTTTTTTAAATGCGTCTTTTTATGTTTTATATTTTCACTGCATTCCCTGTCTCCCAGAGAAAAGTACCCTTGTTAATCATTCATAATCCTATACTGGGTGTGAAAGGGCATTGCTGTTAACACAAATACAGTAAAAAAAAAAAGATATAAGGCTCCTCCCCACTTACTTTAAAGGGACATGAAACCCAGATTTTTTTCTTTCATGATTCAGATTGAGAATACAATTTTAAACAACATTCCAATTTACTTTAATTATCTAATTTGATTCATTCTTTAGGTATCCTTTGATGAAGAAATAACAATGCAATTGGGTGAGCCAATCACACCAGGCATCTATGTGCAGCTGCCAATCAGCAGCTACTGAGCATATCTAGATATGTTTTTAAACAAAGGATATCAAGAGAATGAAGCAAATTAGATAATAGAAGACAAATTGCTTGAGAGAAGGGCCTGTCAATAACCCTGAGCGAAAGCGTTTGGGGTGATTGCTCTCCGCCAAGACAGAAGTGACAGAGTGTGTAAGACGTAGTGATCTGTCATTGATTAGTGAAGTGAATTTTGTCTGCTGTATTATCTGCGTTGGTAGGATCTTTTGTAGAAGATTGTCATTTGTGATGGCTGAAGTGAAGATTCCTCATCATTTCATCCAGGGGAAAAATTAATTAAAAGAGGACCTGATGGTATGGGTGATGTTTTTCTGGAATTTGAATAGTTCCTGTCCTACTGAATCACTGCATGCAATGGCCTAAATAGGGGCTTTTCAATTATGTGGCTGGGTTGTTGGGGTTAGCACATACTTCAGGGACAATTAATGTGCTACTTCCGAGAAGGTGGAGTCGAGAATTGTTAGGAAATTTGTTCATATAATTGATTGTACTTATACATAATGAATTATATTATATAATACATATTTTAAAATTAGTGGTTTATAGTTTTTAACGTTTTTAAAGGTATCCGTTAATAAGTTGGTATTTGATCACATTATGTAAAAATATTTCCAATGAAATGTTTTTATAGAAGTATGTTTTTTGTATTTTTCTAGTATCAATTTTATTTTATTTTATTGGATCAACATTTTAATTGTTTTTAATGTTTGAAATAATATGATGTTTTTTAGTTATTTATGACATGAATTCCATTTCATTTTACTTGTGGGTAATCGATTTTTCAAAGTGCAATATCATATATTTAATGTGTGTACATTTAGCCTTAACAAATATGGCCTCAGATGTATCCGAGAGCATTTCCAAAGAAAGGCTGGCCTTAGGTACCGCTTTTTAAGATGCATTGGTGGTTTCAGTGGGCAGCCTTTGATGAAGTAGGGAGAATCCCTACGAAACGCGTAAGGCCACGCCCACCGCATCACGTCACCACGTCATCCGTTTCAGCACTCGCAAGCAAGCCGGCTTTGTACTTGCGCTACAGCTGTTTGAGGACTGAGCGTGTTGGTAGCTATACGCAACTTTGCTTTTCTATTAACTGTATGTTATAATTACATGGAACATTTTAATCCTTCTGGGGATACTATTGGGATTTGAGGAGCCTCTGGGATCTGTGATTGGAGATCACTAAACTATCAGTGGGGAATTTAAACCGGATTTCCAGACCGAGTGAGCTGTATTTGAGAGCTGCAGCATATTTGCCTTGAGAGACCCATGAGCTGTTCCCCCAGTGCTTTTAACATACCTCACACGTCTGAGGTTTGATTTTGTGAGTGTGAAATTGTATTGTATAATAAAATTTGTTTGCAACTTACATATTACACTTAGAGGGGATGCGCCCTGCTTCTGTTCTTTTCTTTTTTCTGTAGTTCATCCGGTTCCAGAACCGTGTATCAGTGGTGGCAGCAACCCCTTCTTTGTGAAAAGTATCTTTGGAATATTTTTTGGATGTTAATTACACATCATATATCCTTTCAGTGTGGGGCGCTTTTTAATGTGTTGTAATATTCATTCATAAGCTAATAAAGGCTAATAAAATACACATGCTGTGGATCCGCTCCAATTTTCAAAAATCATTCAAAATCTCCTCCCTCACACCTCCACTATAACCTGCCCTGATCTCGCTACAGCCCACTATAACAAAACTCTCTCCTCTGCGTTAGACACACTTGCCCCTCCCCAGCTGCGCAAAACACCACGCCGTCAGTTACAGCCCTGGCATGCTCAGCAAACACGCTATTTGCAAAAATGCTCCCGTACTGCTGAGCGTGTCTGGAGGAAAACTCACTCTGAACCCGATTTCATACACTATAAGTTTATTCTTCGTTCATACACTTCCGCCCTTCACTTAGCCAAACAAACTTACTTCTCTTCTCTCATATCTACTCTTTCCTCAAACCCTAAACGACTCTTCTCCACCTTTAACTCTCTCCTCTACCCCCTGCTCCACCTCCCCTGCCTGTCTTTAGTGCTCAAGACCTGGCAGACTACTTTTTAAACAAAACACATACTATCTGAAGCAACATCCCAACACCAACCTGCAATACTCCAACAACAGGCCCAATTACTCCCTCTGCCACCCTCTGTAACTTCCATCCAAACACTGAGAATTAAGTTTCTTCCTTACTATCTTCCTCACGCATCACTACCTGCCCACTCTACCCTATCCCTTCCCATCTAATTCCCTCCCTATCTTCCACCCTCACTCCTGCTCTTACCCACATCTTCAACCTATCTCTCTCTACCGGCTCATTCCCATCTTCTTTCAAACACGCAAAAGTCACTCCCATACTCAAAAAACCCTCCCTCAACCCTAATTCTCCTGAAAGCTACCGCCCCATATCACTGCTTCCACTAACATCAAAACTCCTTGAAAAACTATTTTACAATCGCCTAACCCACTTCCTGTGCGCCAACTCCTTGCTTGACCCACTGCAATCCAAATTCCGCCCAAAACATTCAACTGAGACTGCCCTTACCAAGGTCACAAACGATCTTCTGTCTGCTAAAAATATTGGCCACTACTCTATACTCATCTTACTTGACCTCTCAGCTGCCTTCGACACAGTTGACCACCCCCTCCTCCTACAGACCCTTAGCTCTTTTGGCCTCTGTAACACTGCTCTTTCCTGGATTCACTCCTATCTTTCTCACAGGTCTTTTTCTGTGTCATTTGCCGGTGACTCCTCCTCTCCTATGCCTCTGTCTGTTGGAGTACCTCAAGGATCTGTTCTGGGTCCTGTACTCTTCTCCATCTATACTTCTTCGCTGGGTAAACTTATCAACAGTTATGGTTTCAAATGTCACCTCTATGCTGATAACACCCAGATATACCTCTCCACCGCTGCTCTCTCTCCCTTCGTTCTTCTCTCATGTCCACAACTGCTTATCTGGTATTTCTTCCTGGATGGCCTCTCATCACCTAAAGATTAACATGTCCAAGACTGAGCTCCTTCTTATCGCCCCCTCAAGCTCTACGCCGACTTCTGACTTCTCTATCCCTGTTGATGGCATCACCATTTTCCCTTCGCCCCAAGTCCGCTGCCTCGGAGTCACACTTGACTCAAACCTATCCTTCATCCCCCATATCCAATCGCTTTCTACATCCTGCCGCAATCATCTACGCAATATTTCCAAAATTCGCCCTTTTCTGAGCGCTGACACCACAAAGCAAATAATCCACTCCCTTGTTATCTCCCGACTTGACTACTGCAACAACCTACTCGCTGGCCTTCCTCTTTCCCGCCTCTCCCCCCTTCAATCCATCCTAAATGCCTCTGCCAGGCTGATCCACCTTTCCCGTCAATCTATATCTGCTGCACCTTTCTGTGAGTCCCTTCATTGGCTCCCCATTCACGGCAGAATTAAATTTAAAATTCTCACCCTTACATAGAAAACTCTCACCAACGGCGCTCCCCTCTACCTATCCTCTCTAATACACAAGTATACTCCAGCCTGTCCACTAAGATCCAACAATGACCTGCTCCTTGCATCCGCAACTATCACCTCCTCTCATGCTAGACTGCAGGACTTCTGTCGTGCAGCACCTACCCTCTGGAACACTCTCCCTCGTGCTGTAAGGCTTTGCCCTAAACTTTCTTCCTTTAAATGCTCCCTGAAGACTTTTCTGTTCAGGGAAGCCTACCACCCAACTCAATAATAAATTAATTTCACTTACCTAATATTTCCCTCATCTAACTCTGTATTAACATCCTTCTCAATCTTGCAGTCCTCACCTCCTGTTTCTCAACCTCCTACCCTTCTAGATTGTAAGTTCCCACAGGAATAGGGCCCTCAATCCCTCCTGTATGTGTTTGTAAATTTTGTCCTGTATCTTACAAGTCTTGTATTGTTTTATTTAAATGAATTGTATCCATGGACAGCGCTGCAGAATATGTTGGCGCTTAATAAATAAAGTGTAATAATAATAATAACTACATACTACACATAGTTAAAGTATTGCTCAAGATATATAATGCATTCTTACTTCTGAGTAGGCCATGTCCAGAGCTTCTCCATTTAGGGTAAATCATGCCACACCCTGTCTAGCACCACCCATGACATTTCAGATCCCGCCCACAAACCTGTGCAAATTCTATAGTCTTGGCTCCTCCCAAAACAAACCAGCGAACCATCCACCTACATGTCCTAGAAAACCTCTGGAAACAAATTGCATGGTATGTATAAGCCAATCAGGAATGTCATAATTATATATTAGTATTATAATGTGAGAAAGCAATTTGGCCTTATGATGAGATAGCTATATTAGTGTTTGTGTCAGTTATGCATCAATATAAGTATCTCTGAATTTAAATCTTTAACAACACTGATGTACCCTGAACGTTGTGTGCCCTAAGGGTTTTCAGAGCCCTGCAATGGCACAGGTCTTGCCTACAGCAGCGAGGCTGCACTAGTACTGCGTGCTTCACTCCCTGAGGTATTCATTAATAGCGTGGGTCTTGCCTACATCAGCGAGGCCGCACTAGTACTGCGTGCTTCACTCCCTGAGGTATTCATTAATAGTGTGGGTCTTGCCTACATCAGCGAGGCCGCACTAGTACTGCGTGCTTCACTCCCTGAGGTATTCATTAATAGCGTGGGTCTTGCCTACATCAGCGAGGCCGCACTAGTACTGCGTGCTTCACTCCCTGAGGTATTCATCAATAGCGTGGGTCTTGCCGACAGCAGCAAAACTGCGCTATTTCTGCGTGCTTCACTCCCTGAGGTATTCAGCAATAGCATGGATTTGGCCGACATCAGCAAGACCGCACTAGTACTGCGTGCCTCACTCCTTGAGGTATTCAGCAATAGCGTGGGTCTTGCCGACAGCAGCGAGGCCTCACTAGTACTGAGTGCCTCACTCCCTGAGGTATTCATTAATAGCGTGGGTCTTGCCTACATCAGCGAGGCCGCACTAGTACTGCGTGCTTCACTCCCTGAGGTATTCATTAATAGCGTGGGTCTTGCCTACATCAGCGAGGCCGCACTAGTACTGCGTGCTTCACTCCCTGAGGTATTCATCAATAGCGTGGGTCTTGCCGACAGCAGCAAAACTGCGCTATTTCTGCGTGCTTCACTCCCTGAGGTATTCAGCAATAGCATGGATTTGGCTGACATCAGCAAGACCGCACTAGTACTGCGTGCCTCACTCCTTGAGGTATTCAGCAATAGCGTGGGTCTTGCCGACAGCAGCGAGGCCGCACTAGTACTGCGTGCCTCACTCCCTGAGGTATTCATTAATAGCGTGGGTCTTGCCTACATCAGCGAGGCCGCACTAGTACTGCGTGCTTCACTCCCTGAGGTATTCATTAATAGCGTGGGTCTTGCTGACAGCAGCAAAACTGTGCTAGTACTGCGTGCTTCACTCCCTGAGGTATTCAGCAATAGCGTGGGTTTGGCCAACATCAGCAAGACCGCACTAGTACTGCGTGCCTCACTCCCTTAGGCATTCAGCAGTAGGGCGCTATTGTCGGCAAGACCCATGTTATTTAATCCCTAAGAATAAAAATGACAGCCAATGTACAGTGTACAGGGTTAAAATTATTAATTTGCGAGAAATTCAGCTCAATTTATCAACTTTATTAGTCACACAGACTTACATTGTACATTACACAATACATAAATCAATTCTACCTTTATGGTACCAAACAATAGTCAACCAATTTATTTCTTCCATACGTTACATTACCCAAAACAACATTACATAAAATTCACAAATAGTCTATTCTGGGATCAAGTATTTTGCCATATTAATAACATTTTACATACCCAATTACATCCTACACCTGAAATAATTATATTCATTAAACTCTGTAATAAAACCTGCAACATTAGAAAAAACACCTTTTTTCAAATCTTATTGAATGCAGCAAAACAATTGATTCCCTGACATTGGAAGTCTCCGCATATACCCACAATTATGGGATGGCAGAATTTAATTTATAATTTTAGAGAAATGTTATTATTTCCAATGGGGAAAACTAGAGTTCTTTCAGAAAATGAGATTCTACTGGGTGAGTTACATTTATTTCATCAAAAGCAAAACACTTGCTTAAAGGAAAACCCTGATTAAAGGGACACTGAACCCACATATTTTCTTTCGTGATTCAGATAGAGCATGCAGTTTTAAGCGACTTTCTAATTTACTCCTTTTATCAATTGTTCTTCGTTCTCTTGCTATCTTTATTTGAAAAAGAATGCATCTAAGTTTTTTGGTTCAGTACTCTGGACAGCACCTTTTTATTGGTGGATGAATTTATCCACCAATCAGCAAGAACAACCCAGGTTGTTCACCAAAAATAGGCCGGCATCTAAACTTACATTCTTGTATTTCAAATAAAGATACCAAGAGAATTAAGAAAATTTGATAATAGGAGTAAATTAGAAAGTTACTTAAAATTTCATGCTCTATCTGAATCATGAAAGAAAAAATTTGGGTTCAGTGTCCCTTTAAGTTAAACTCTCAATTGGGCATCATTGTTAGTTCAATTAAATACACCAGTAACATTACGATTAGTGTTTTATTATTGTTGTATGTTATTATAATAGTTATAGATTTATGGTTTAATATTCCGTCATATTAGTCAAATGCCTAAGAGACTCATTTGTTCATCTGAACTCAGCTAGTCCTAAGGCATGAAGAGCAAAAAGCTGAAAATTCAACTTGATGTTGAACAGTTCGTTCTTCAAATACTCTGCATTATACTTAATTCTTATAATCAATGTCTGTCAAATTAAGAGCCTGTTCCTGCTAATATACAAGGAATGGCTTGAGTGAAAATAATGAACACTCCATTTCACAACGTTGGTTTTAATTATTTCTGTTATCTGATTGTAATCTTTGCAATTTATATGAAATTTCCATGTGAATTATTTTTTAAAAACGAAATAAAAAAATATAATCTAAAAAAAACCCACAAAAACACCTAACACTGTACAAAAACAGGCATTATTAGATCTAATACATGAGATACTGGTATTCTCCTTCTGTCCTTCACCTTCTGTCAGAGACTATCCATCCATATAGGCAGCCTTTTTATATCTTTTTGGATGACCATAAGAACTGTGACCAGTTTTTGATTGGCTCACACTGAGATCAATTCTAATCTGTGGGGTATAAATAAAGGGACAGTCAACACCAGAATTATTGTTGTTTAAAAAGATAGATATTCTCTTTATTACCCATTCCCCAGTTTTGCATGACCAACACTGTTATATTAATATACATTTTACCTCTGTAATTACCTTGTATCTAAGCTTCTGCTGACTGTCCCCTTATTTTAGTTCTTTTGACATACTTGCATTTTAGCCAATCAGTGCTCACTCCTAGGTCACTTCACGTGCATGAGCTCATTGTTATCTATATGAAACACATGAACTAATGCCCTCTAGTGGTCAAAATGCGTTCAGATTAGAGGAAGTCTTTAAGGCGTAAGAAATTAGCATATGAACCTCCTAGGTTTAGCTTTCAACTAAAAATACCAAGAGAACAAAGCAAAATTGGTGATAAAAGTAAATTGGGAAGAAAAAATCCCTTAGACCCTGGGTGGCTTGCTTAGTCATTCCACCGCTTCTGGAACCGATACAGTGCCATACCATCACACTGAGCTGCAGTCTGCAGCAGTCTGAGGACCCTACTTTGAATATTAACACTTTTGCAAGAACTTTTTTTGAAAGTTGAAAACTTTACCTAATCCATGGTAACTCCACACCTGAACAGGAGCTGAGGACTATTTAGCCTGACGCCGGGAGATCTACCTGGCTGGAACCTCCCCTGCAGCTAAATCAGTGGTAACTGTCGAGCCTGGAGCATAGAATCGCCCGCTACCTATACACACTGGGCTTGTGAATCCTATAACTGCTTGGCTCTCCCTGCATGTTCCATCGCCCGGCTGCAGAATTGAAGCTTGCTGACTAGCTGGACCTAGGCCGATCCGGGCTGTATCTATCTACAGAGAAAGAGAGGGTAGAGAAGCTTTGAGACCCGCTTTTCTTCGGTCCTAGTGTCCCCTCCCACCGGTATTGCATGAGGGGCACGGACCGTCATCTTCACCTCTTTCGGTCTTGGGCTGGCTGTCTCTTAACCTTCGCTCTCAAGTGCCGGCATGGATCCAAGGCAGCTGGGTGACATTCCTTACTCCTGGTGAAGCTCGACCAAGCGTTCCCTCTCCCACCGGTGCAGCGTGAGGGGGGTTGCACTGGAGAAAGGTACCTTACTCGCCACAGGCGTGCCAGGAGACAGCAGCGGGTAACGTTATAATTGATTAACTCTCATCTCCCCTTTTTTCTCTCCCCTGACACAAACTTATTCTTATATATAGGGGTTGGAGCTTGCCAAGGGAGAAATGGGGGAGAAAAAATAAAAGAACAGTGTTTAACATGGCCTTCAGGAGTAAATTGGGATAAGCTTAAATAGGAGGACAGAACTTTATTTTCCCTATAACAATAGACCTCCTCAGTACTATTGCTTGGACTTGGCTAGAACTACCTTTATTTGTCCAAAATATTTAACTGTGGGCAGATGGAAATAGACTTCCACAAACATAACATTTAATTATTAATCTCCTTGTTCTAAAGCAGGGGAAAAAAAGGAGAAAGAGAATTTTCTTTTTATTTTTTTATTTTTTTATTTATTTTTTTCCCTTTTCCCAGTATTGAGAAAATTAATTTATCTATAAGATATTATAATATTGTTTTCCAACTTTAATAGTAAAGGAAAGAAGGCAGGGAGTGGACGAAAAAGGTTAAGTTTCCACAGATTACTATCACCTCTGTAGTAAAAAGTAACTGCTTTTTTTTGTCTTTGCAGCATAGGATATAGTTTAACACAAGCTTCCTATAAACAGATACTTGTAAAGATATAAGTTTAGACCTGTGACTGTTTCTAATATATCGTAGTAATCTGGTCTTAATGTGAACTGACGATACACAAACCCTTGAAATCTTTAAAAATGAATCTATTTTCATATATAATTCATTGTATTGATATTGTAGTTTAAAAGTGAACGAGATTCCTTCTTTTTTTTTTTTTTTTTTTTTTTATTATTAACCAGTGTAACATTTTCTCTCCTTCTGGAATATAAGTCAGCCAGGTATAAATATTAGTTGGAATCAAGTAGTACTCATGGTAAATGGTGTGCTTCAATGAAGTTTAGTTTTTCTCTTTCCCTCTACTAGGTACACGCCCCCCTTCTTCCGTTGATGTCAGTGTGTGTAGCGACTACAAGCTTGGAATAAACTCCTACTTTGGCCTTAATGATACTTGGTGTGCCGCCTATTTCTTTTATGTACAGAGTCTCCTACATTTAGCTAAATGAAAAGAAACAAATATACATGCAAACAGGTGTATAATATGTATTAATACTTTCCCCTTCTGGTGAACCGCAGCCGTCCCACAGTCTCTCCCAAGGTCTGTGTGAATAGATCAGGTATGCTAGCTGGATGCGCTGGTTCAACTGTGGGACGGCTGCGGTTCACCAGAAGGGGAAAGTATTAATACAAGCTGAACCAGCGCCTCCAGCTAGCACACATGAAAAGAAACAAGCTTGTACTTGTAATTGTCTGTAGCACATTGTAACAAACTGCATCTAATGATAATCTTTGATGCATAATCTCTAGAGATACGATTTAAACAGTCTAAACATATTATCTGTTAAATAGAATTGAGTTGTTACTTTGATAAGGAAATTGAAAAGCTATCCAAAGCTATATCTATGTTTAAGGTGTAGCCATAGGAACAAACCAGGAAGGGAAGGGAAACTTTATATTTTCTGAGCTCAACAAAGCTAACTGGGTATAGATATTGACCAATACAGATTTTTTTTCTATAAACAAATAATTGTCAAAATACAAGCATACACTTGTATCCATCTGTAGCAAATTTTAGCAAACTACATTCAATGCGATCTAAGGAGGCAAAATTGCTAGAGTTATCATTTAAATAACATAAGAGGGTATCTAATCTTACACCTTTTCTAGGGTGCAGTTATAAAAATAAATTAGGAAGGGAAGTGAGACCTTATACTTGCAGAGTCCCCTGAGTAATACAGTGCTCTTGTCGGGGGTGTTCCTGATAACTAGGTGCAATTCATGGGGACAAAGTTTATACAGTTTCATTAAATATCCCCCCTTCTTCACTTCCACGGCTGGACTTCTCACATAATCAATAAGATCACTTTCACATAGGCACCTTCTTCCCTTTTTTTTTTTTTTCCTTCTTTCCCACGTGCCCAACACTTGCTCACTCCCACCCCCACTCCCCTCCCCCGAGGTTTTATTTACCTCCTAAAGCTTCACTACTTCACGCCTTTACTCTTCCCCACTGTGCACCTCACCACTATCCTCCCCACGCCACAGCGATAATTCTCACTTTTTTGTTTTCATTTGCACATGGATACATTTTTACACACCACACACAAGACCCCCTCTCCAGCCATGGCAGCCAGACAGAGGGATAGGAAAGTGAAGAACACACAAGAAACTGTTATGGATATACAACCAATTTTCGCAAATGCATCATTGCTACAAGAAGTAGCACGTGTTCAAAACCTGGTTACTAGTATCTCGGACTCTCTCTCCCCTAAATTTGATGCCCTTAAAACTGAACTCAGACAAGATATTCTTTCCTTAGCACAGGAAGTTCGGCAGTTTTCAGGTAGATTACAGGAAGCTGAACAAAGCGGGTATCAGACCTGGAAGACCTAACAAATTTTCTTAGCTCTAAACTTGAAACCACAAATATTAACATACAAAAAATTCAAAATAAATTGGAAGACTTAGAGAATTGTTCCAGAAGGAACAATATAAGAATCATTGGTCTTCCAGAGGAACAACAAAATGAAAATCGTATACCCTTTATTTCAGAAGTGCTACCTAGAATTTTGAAAATCCCATCTACACATCAACCTATCTTAATTGAGAGAGCACACAGACTCGCCCCCCCCCCCCGCACAGATAACAAAGGTACAAGTAGACCCAGACCGGTTATAGCAAAGCTACTAAATTACCAGGATACTCTACTTCAGCACTATCGTAGACAGCAGCTGATCAATTTCGAAGGGGCTACAATCCTTATCTTTCAGGATTTTTCAGCCGAGACAGCAACAAAAAGACGGGAGTTTGTTCCTATCTGTTCCAAATTCATACAAAAAGGCTATCGAGCGATGATAATATACCCCCATAAACTTAAGGTCATAGTGCAAGGAACAACGCATTGGTTCTAAGAAACAAATCTAGCTGAAGATTTTTATAAAACACTCGACCCCCTAACTTAATAATAGAATATAGGAAGATAGCAAAATCTGAAAGTCAATAAAAGAATGTTTTGAAATGCAGATCCTCACTAGGGAAGACCCCTGTCTACGAACAGACAAGGGTTTTGGGATTCATCCCACCCACGTGTGGGGCAATTTTAAAATCTTTTTTTTTTTCCCTTCCTTTTTCTCCTTCCCTCCCTTTTTTTCTTTTCACTAAATGGTTCAGACCGATAAATGTAAAATAGTGTCCTGGAATGTAGGAGGGATTTCTACACCCATTAAACGAAATGCAATTCTTACACAGCTACAGAAATCCCAAACTGATATTGGTTTCATTCAAGAAACTCATTTAACTGCAGAGGAATCTTTAAAATTAAAAACATCTTGGGTCAAAGAAGTATATTTTGCTGCTGGTGTCAAGAGAAAGAGAGGGGTAGCAATATTGATAGGCAAAAAGATCAATTTAGAAGTTGTTCACTTCGAGTCTGATCCGGGGGGGAGATATGTCTTATTAAAAATAAAGATAGCCCAGAGGATGTACACGCTCTGTAATACATATGGCTCAAATGTCTTCAACCCAGAGTATTGGAATACTCTCCAGTCGAAGCTCTTATCTTATTCAGAAGGCTTTCTGATTATTGGTGGCGACTTCAATATGGCACCTCACTGTCCATTAGATAGGCTAAGACAAGATACTAAACCCAGAAAACAGAAAAAAGATAATCTAGAATTTAAAATGTATAAAAAAATTATGCAAAACTTATCTCTATGCGACATATGGAGAAATCGGAACCCATCTACTCAGATGTTCACCTGCCTTTCCAAGGCTCATAAAACATTCTCCAGAATCGATTTATTCTTGGTTGATGAGCGAATATCAACAACAAGGGTTAAATCTGCAATAATGCCAATCTTACTCTCAGACCATGCACCTACTTCTCTTGAGCTCCAGCCAGCCCACTCTCGCCCTACTTCAGCACGCTTCTTCTTTCCTTATTATCTAGCATCCGACTCAAAATTTAAAAATCGGCTGCTAAATAAATACAAAGAATATGTACATTTTAATAGAGAATATTTGAAAAGTCCTGAAATATTCTGGGAGACTGCGAAAGCATTGTTGAGGGGGGAAATTATTGCATATAATGCTATTCTATTGAAAAAAACTAGATTAAGAGAAAAAGAATCGTGCAAATTCTTGCTCAACTCTTATAATCAATACTTACTTGACAAAACCCCCCTTTATTGGGCAAAATACGTGAGAGCAAAAAATGAGAGGGACACTTTTGTCTTATCCCAAGAAACACAAAAAGAGCTGAAAATCCAGGCAAGATTGTACAGATTTGGCAACAAGTCTGGTAGAATGTTGGCCAAATTAGTCAAAAGTGAAAAAAAAAAATATAGACAAACTCCAGCACAAAGGGGAGCACCTCTCCAAACCTGCTGATATTCTTGCCGCATTCCATGAATACTATAAGGAGCTTTATACGCTCAAAGTCAGTGACGCAAAGAACTCAACCGATTTTTGGATTGAAATTAGACATCCTATATTGGCACCAGAAATCTCTAACAGTCTCAATGCCCCTGTCACTGTGGAAGAGATTGAAAAAATAATATTATAAAGCAGCTGGCCCTGACGGCCTTCCTAGAGAATTTTACAAATTCATGTCTAGCGAAGTTATCCCACACCTGTGTACTCTCTTCAATAGTTTCGGGATTTATATCCCAGTCAAAACTACGGATTTGTACAAGCTTAACATTCCCCCAGTGCTAAAGGTGATCAAAGAAAAACTTAAGATTTGACATAATTTGCCATTATCACTATCCTGTCGGATTGCCTTACTTAAAATGGCTCTCCTTCCGAAACTACTCTATATTCTGCAAAACACACCAATAATATTATTAGAAAAAGATGTTTGATCAATTAATAGTGCACTTATAAAATTTATTTGGCAGGGGAAAAGATCAAAAATCTCCCTCATCAAGCTTTCAGTACCAAGAGATTGTAGAGGACTGGCTTTACCCGATATAAGGTTCTACAATCTCTGCTTTCTTGCACGTATAGTTACAGACTGGGTTTCGTGTAACAATTATGTTCTAAATAATGAACTGGAATCTAATGTCTGTTATCCATATCTTCTATCTGCATTGATCCATCTAGAGCCAAAAGAAATCCCGACAGAAATCAAGAAATTAAAAACATTTTATAACCCGCTTAAAGCATGGCAAAAAGTAACAAAGCTCCTCTCAACTAACAGCAAAACCTCTCCCTATCTTCCGATTTTAGGGAACCCCAAATTTCAAGCAGGCATTCAATCTGAGTTTTTTAAGAGGTGGTACTCTGTCGGCCTAAACAAGGTTCATCATATAATAGATAAAGAGAGACGATGTATCAAATCATTTCAGGAACTAAAAGCACAATTCAGCCTGTCAAACAAGGACTTCTTCGCTTATTTGCAACTAAGGCACTTTGTGTTGGAATTAGTTAAAGAAGAAGGCTGGAACTGGGGTCTGGGCAAGCTAGAGGACTGGCTGGTTCTAACTAGGAATGGTCCATTGCACCATGTTACCATTTCCTAGGCTTAAACAAAGGAGCCTCTGTTTTAACACAATTGACCCCACATTGGAACACATTAATCATCCAGAGTAATATAGACCTATCTCTCCAACTTTCAATTAAAAAGGTTGCCCAGAACACACTTTCTGCCACATGGCGAGAAGCCCATGTCAAACTTCTCCATATGGCATATTTCACCACCGAGAAAGGCTATAGATGTGTTAACTTAAGGTTTAACAAATGCCCTAAATGCTCATATCTTGCAGCTGATTTTCTGCACATGCTATGGTACTGTCCAAAAATCAGAAATTTCTGGTTCAAAGTGGATTACTGGTTAAAAAATGTATTAAAAATCGCCCCTCTCTCTCTGACATTATACCAGATAATGCTTTGCCTAAAGAAAGAACCTGGCAAACAGAATAGTGAAAAAGTTGTAATCTCTACTATTCTTGCCTATTCTCGCTACTAGATATTTAATTTGAAAAAATGGAAGAGCCGGTCAACCCCAAGTCTCTCTGAAGTTAAAAATTGCATGAAAAAACAATGTTTATTAGAACAAAGGGACACAAATATAGACAATGAATCCCAAGGCATTTTCAGAGACAAATGAATAAGTTATCTCAATATTTGGAATAATATTAAGTATAATTTTAAACATATATGTTAAGCAGAATTATCATAACATTGTATAAACTAAGTAATGGCCATCAGGCCACATTGTGCTTTAATGTTTCTTTATTTTCCCAATTTTTTCTTTTGTACAATATAACAAATGTATTATCTCTGTTTTTGAAAAATGTCTTGGTCTATAAATAAAGATAAAAAAAATAAAAAAAAGTAAATTGGGAAGTTGTTTAAAATGTCCCTTTAACTTTTTATAAAAAAAAATTGACTTTTCCAAGTGAACTCCATACTCATTCTTTCCAGCTATTTGCAAATATTTTGTGCCTGGTAAGAAGTGCATTGTGACACACCAGTAAGGCTTTTACATAAGGATTCTACATACTCTCACCTAGATTACGCGTTTTGCATTAACAGAGGTGCGGTGCTAACGAGCAGTTTTCCCTCACCGCTCACTTGCAGACAGCGCTGGTATTACAGGTTTTTACACACTCGGCGTTAGCCGCAAAAAAGTGAGCGTAGAGCAAAATTTATCTCCACATCTCACCTCAATACCAGCGCTGCTTAAGTCAGCGGTGAGCTGGTGTAACGTGCTTGTGCACGATTTCCCCATAGGAATCAATGGGGGACAGCCGGCTGAAAAAAAACCTAACACACCTGCAAAAAAGCAGCGTTCAGCTCCTAACACAGCCCCATTGATTCCTATGGGAAAATACATTTTATGTCTACACCTAACACCCTAACATGAACCCCGAGTCTAAACACCCCTAATATTACACTTATTAACCCCTAATCTGCCGCCCCCGACATTGCCGACACCTACATTATATTATTAACCCCTAATCTGCTGTTCTGGACACCGCCACCACCTACATTATACTTATGAACCCCTAATCTGATGCCCCCAACATCGCCAACACCTATATTATATTTATTAACCCCTATTCTGCCTTCCCCAATGTCGCCACAACCTACCTACATTTATTAACCCCTAATCTACCACCCATGTCGCCGCCACTATATTAAATGTATTAACCCCTAAACCTAAGTCTAACCCTAACCCTAACCCCCCCAACTTTAATTTTAATAAATCTAAATAAAATTACTATCATAAACTAAATTATTCCTATTTAAAACTAAATAGTTACCTGTAAAATAAACCCTAAGATAGCTACAATATAACTAATAGTTACAATATATCTATCTTAGGGTTTATTTTTTATTTTACAGGGAACTTTGTATTTATTTTAACTAGGTACAATAGTTATTAAATAGTTATTAAGTATTTAATAACTACCTAGTTAAAATAAAGACAAATTTACCTGTAAAATAAAACCTAACCTATGTTACAAGTACAGTAAAACACTGAATAAAACAGTGAAAAATGAATATTATGTCACATTAAATATAATATTAAATAATATAAATTTGTATAACTGCTGTTTTGTTACGTTAATGAAAGTACTTGCATAATCACAGCTTATTAGTGAAAGTTATTCACTAATTTGTCTCTCCAGCTTCACCAATTCTTAAATGATTCTATGCAGCTAATTCACTAAAGAATAAAGGGACAAGAAGCTTTAATAAATCAGCTGCATAGAATAAAGTAGGATCTGGTTAACTGGAGAGGTGAGAGAGGCTGTTTAGTGAATATAGCAGTAATAACTAACACCCTGTTACAGTAAGGTCGCTCATGCACTTACATACAATGTGCTAAACAGCTTTTTATTTAAAGGGACATTAAACACTTTAATTATAATTTTTAAAATATTGAAACATATAAGGGTAAAGATATTATCCATAAAGCAGTGAGCTTGCTAGTTGCAAAGCAGTTGAACATTTAGTTAAAGTCATCCCTGGAGCAGCAATGCTAGTGGGAGCTATCTGAACACATCTGATAAGCCAATGACAATATATGTGTAGGCACCAATCACCAGCTAGCTCCCAGTAGTGTATTGCTGCACTTAACCCTACCTAAGTATGCTTTTCAGGATACCAAAAGGACTGAGTACATTTGCTACTAGAAATAAATTGAAAACATTTTTTAAATCTATATTGACTCATGTCCCTTTAATAGATGATTAAATGAATCTGTCTTTGTTCCTTTAACTATTTAATTACTGTTTGCTGTAACACAGGGCAGACTCATGTGGTTGTTAATGTTTCTTCTCTGCATATTTAGGACAGTGATATTTATTCCCTTTTACAGCAGATTTTTACAAACAAAGACTCTTTCATTGCCCAATAAAAAAAAATACATCTTGCAGTCTTGTGGTCGTCTTTCATCAAGATTATCCTCACCATTTTATTCATCACATTCTTTACCATTAAAAAGTCAAATCAGTGCATTACATTTGTACAAAAAAACATAATACTTGAAATTTGCACATTATAAATTATTATATCATGAGACATATACAAAATACAGAGTGATTCAAGAGTCCAATGTCTCTGTTCCAAAAATCTTACAGTGTAGACAAAAACAAACATCATGGGTTTTCAGGACACCAGCTTCACAACAGCTTTACCCAATGTGTGTTTAGTTCAAAGCCAACATTTTTAAAATAATAATATTATGAGGGATTAATAAAATACCACATTGTTTACTTAAGAAGATGGCTTGACATAAAGATGTCACTTGTGATTGTTGTTTCTGTTAAGAGTCACAAGAATTTCTAAAATGCCCAACAACTTGGTTAGACCATAAACCTTACTCCATGGTCTGAGGGTGATCCTGTGGCATTCTGTGCTCTGACGTAAACTGACAGTCTCACTGATGGATTCAGAGAGACTGAGACAGACTGTGACAAAACAGACACCACATCCCGGAGCTATAGGAGATGTAGAAGTCATTTTATCGGTTGTATTTCATTTAGAGGTTTCAGATGTGAGGAACAAAAATGTTTTCTTCAAACCCAAAAGTTCTTTAAAGGGATAGTCAGGTCAAAATTAAGCTTTCATGATTCAGATAGAGCAGCAAATTTAAGCAACTTTCTAATTTATGCCTATTGTCAATGTTTCTTTGTTCTCTTGGTATCTTTATTTAAAAAAACAGGAATGTAAGCTTAGGAGCCGGGCCATTTTTGGTTCAGCACCTGGGTAGAACTTGCTAATTGGTGGCTAGATAGCAAGCGCTACCAAGGTTGCTAAACCATAAATTGGACGGCTCCTATGCTACCATTCCTGCTTGCTGTTTGGTGTCTAAATGTATCCACCAATCAGCAGGCGCTAACCAGCTTACATTCTTGATTTTTCAAATAAAGATACCAAGAGAACAAAGAAAAATGTATAAAAGGAGTAAATTAGAAAGTTGTTTAAAATGTCATGCTATATCTGAATCATGAAAGAAAAAAAATGGGTTTTATATTCCTTTAAAGGAAGATAAATACAGTGTATAGATACCCCTATTTAGAGAGAGAGAGAGGAGAGAGAGGAGAGAGAGAGGGAGGAGAGAGAGGAGAGAGAGAGAGAGAGGAGAGGAGAGAGAGGAGAGAGAGGAGAGAGAGGAGAGGAGAGAGAGGAGAGAGAGGAGAGAGAGAGAGAGAAACAAAACACTTTAAAAATACATTACAAAGTAGAGGTACACTTATAAAAACAACATCTAATAAAAATTATGAAAAAAATTGCACAAAAATAAGGACACAAAGATATGAGGTCTAAGGTGTTAGAAAAAAAGGCAGGCAAAGTGATTTAACATAGACATACATACATATACTAAATATATATATATATATATATATATGTTTATATATGTGTACATATGAATTTATGTATTTATAAGTGTATATATGTATATATGTATTTACAGACATATATACACTGTGACAGAGAACAGGGAATTGTGAGTGATCATGTGTATATGTTGAAATGTGTATTCAGTTTTTAAACCCCAGCATGTTTTGTTTAGTTTAGTTTACCCTGTTTTAGCAAGTGATTTAAATTATGTTAGTAAGTGTTCCAACTGAGCTAGGCTTTTTGTTTGTAGTCTTAAGTGTGTTAAACTGCTATAAAACACATTGCTGTTATCTGCACTTGGACAGTGAAAATAAAACTGACTGTTTAAATGTATCAAGGCTGTGTCATTTATACCCTAAAGGATTGTGCTATTTCCTTTAAACCAGGCATCAGGAGTGGGTGCTGGATTACAATATGGTGGAGAATGCGGGCATATGGTCTGTGGGTATAAAAGTTTTCTGCAAGCTGCACTAATAAAACTTTTGCTTTAAACTGTTGAAAATAAAAGTGACACTGTGCCTTTTAAGCATATACCTGCCTTTGTGTTACCTGTTGCTTCTAAGAGGAGAAATTATACAAAATGGAGGAGCTGGTGAAGGTTTTGGTGCAAACTACTGCTGTACAGCAGGAGACAAATCGCTTACTGACTGCACAAGTTAGCAGCATGATGAATGCCCAGTGAGAGGATAGAACCACACTTGTTAATGTATTGCTGCAAGTCCTACAACCTTCTGTAGCTACCCCCACTGTGGATAGGGGGAGCTATATCCGAGCAAATTACTTTCTGCATAAGTTGCCAGAGACGGATGATATTGAGGCTTACCTCACAACTTTTGAGAGGATTGCTGCCAGAGAAAAGTGGCCACCTGAACAGTGGGCAGGGCTACTCGCACCATGTCTTAGTGGAGAAGCCCAGAAAGTATATGAGGATTTCTCACAGCCAAGCTCAAGATTATCAGAAACTAAAAACTGAAATTCTTACATGATTGGGAGTAACACCTGCAATTCGCACCCAAAGATTTAACAATTGGGTGTTTGAGATGGGAAAACCTACAAGAGTCGAAATTTATAAACTGCTGAGACTTGCTCAGAAATGGCTGCAGCCGGACATTAATGCAGCCACAAAAGTTATAGAAATGGTTGTAATGGACAGATTTCCCAGGAATCTTCCTGCTGGACTTCGACAGTGGGTCAGTCAAGGGGATCCTAAAGACCCAGAAGAAATGATGAGCCTGGTTGAGAGATATTTGACTGCTAAGGAATTGCAAAGCAATGATCCTCAATCTAAATCAAAGCTACCTTATAAAAAAAAACAGAAGCACAGAGGTCTATTGATAACCAGGAACAAAATGACTATGGTGGGAAATGACTCCCTAGGGAACCATTATGGACAAATAATGTGTTTTAAATGTCAAGAGTTAGGGCATATTGCACGTAACTGTACACAGGGCCTATGCAATGTAATATGGGTGCAAGGGACAGACATAGTACAATGTTAACCTGCACCAAAATGTCTTTTGTTTCCAGTACTGTATGTTCTAGTCATTTAAGATCTGTGAATGTGGAGGGTGAGAGTGTACAAGCACTCCTGGATTCAGGGAGTGAAGTTACTTTGGTAAAAAGTGTTTTGCTTCAGCCAGAAAAGTTAGATAGAGATCAAATGCTTGATATTGTCTGTATACATGGGGGGGACACTCATACCCTACAGCTGAGGTTTAAATTATCACAGATATTGGTAAAGTTAAGTGTTGCATAGGGGCAGTACCTGTGTTGCCCTATGATATAGTAATGTGGAAAGACTTTCCTCACTTTTGTAAAGTGTGGGAGAAACCTTCAGTAGGTCATGGGATTAGTCCTGGGGAGGTACAGGAGGTGAAGGGAATGGAAACCATTTTTCCATTCTCCAATATTGATTGGGAACCAGACACTGCACAGAAGGCACCTCTGGTGTGTCTGGGCAATGAGGCAGAACCCCCTCAGAGTAATGCTTCTGGAGAAGACATAGAACTTGAGGATCTAGGGATTAATTCTTGTAATTTCCAAACTGCCCAATGGGAGGACCCGACTCTGATAGTGGCGAGGGAGAATGTTCAAGTAATTGAAGGCACTGTCATGGGTCCTGAAAAACAATTATGTTTTCCTTATTTTAAGGTGAAAAATAACCTGCTTTATAGAGCAGAAATGAAAGGGGTTGAAGAGGTGGAGCAACTATTGGTTCCCACGTCTTATAGAAATACTGTTTTGAAATTAGCCCATAGTCATGTGCTGGGGGGGCACCTTGGTTTTGAAAAGACCAGGGAAAGAGTTCTTGCACAATTTTATTGGCCTGGTATTTTTATTTCAATAGAGAGATTTTGTAAATTCTGCCAAGAATGTCAATTGAAGGCTCCATTTAAAAGTTACCGCAATCGACTAATACCTCTTCCTGTTATATAGTTTCCTTTTGAGTGAATAGCAATGGATTTGGTAGGGCCTTTACTAAAGTTTGCTAGGGGGCATGCACATATTTTAGATGTGGTTGACTATGCTACCCGCTATACTGAGGCAATTCCTTTGCGAAATACCTCCTCTAAGAATATTGCTAAGGAGTTAATGATGATGTTCAGCAGGGTGGACATACCAAAGGAGATCCTTAAGGATCCAGGAACCCCTTTTATGTAAAAAATATGAAAGAGTTATGTAAACTTCTTAAAATTAAACAATTAAAAACATTGGTGTATCACCCCCAAACTGATGGGTTAGTTGAGAGGTTTAATAAAAATCTAAAAAGCATGTTGCGTAAAGTGGTAGACAAGGATGGAAAGAACTGGGATTGTTTGTTTCCGTACCTTATGTTTTCCATTAGGGAAGTGCCCCAGGCTTCCACAGGTTTTTCACTGCACCGTAGTGTTATACAGCATGTAGCACAAATTCAAGAAAAATGGAAGCTATAATGCCAATAGTAAGGGAAAATATGCAGAAATCACAAAGAGCTCAGGAAGCCAGTTATAATAAAAATGCAAGGCTAAGGGTTTTCCAACCTAGAGATAGAGTTCTAGTTTTGGTACCTAGAGTTGAAGGTAAATTCCTGGCAAGTTGGCAAGGTCCATATGAGATTATTGAACAGGTCAATAATGTTAATTATAAAGTGAGTCAACCTGGTAGAAGAAAACCAGAATAGATCTATCACATAAATCTACTTAAATCGCGTCTATACCTGGAATATGAACCGCAGAAATTAGACAGGAGCTGGATTCTGCCCAAACAAGTATCCAAGATACTTCTTTCATAGCTTAAAGACTTTGAGTCCTACCCTGATGATTGACATATGCCACAGTTATTATATTGTCTGTCTGAAAACAAATGAACGGTTCTCTCTTCAATAGAGGCCAAAACTGAAGAGCCCTGAGAATCGCACAGAGTTCCAAAATATTTATTGTTTATTGGTAATCTCGCCTCTTGAGATTTCCAAACCCCTTGTGCTGGCAGAGATCCCCAAACAGCTCCCCAACCTAAAATACTTGCATCTGTTGTGATCACAGTCCAGGTTGGACGAACGAAAGAGGCCCCTAGAACAATACGATGGTAATCTAACCACCAAGTCAGAGATAGTCGAACATTGGGATTTAAGGATATTAATTGTGATATCCTTGTATAATCCCTGCACCATTGGTTTAGTATACAAAGCTGGAGAGGTCTCATATGAAAACGGGGAAAGGGGATTGCGTTCAATGCTGCAGTCATGAGACCTAAAACTTCCATGCACATAGCTACTGAAGGGAATAACTGAGACTGAAGGTTCCGACAGGCTGCAACCAATTTCAAACGTCTCTTGTTCGTTAGAGATAAAGTCATGGATACTGAATCTATCTGGAAACCTAAAAAGGTTACCCTTGTCTGAGGAATCAAAGAACTTTTTGGTAAATTGATCCTCCAACCATGTTTTTGAAGAAACAACACAAGTTGATTCATGTGAGATTCTGCAGAATGTAAAGACTGAGCAAGTACCAAGATATTATCCAAATAAGGAAACACCGCAATACCCTGCTCTCTGATTACAGAGAGTAGTTCACGAGAACCTTTGAAAATATTCTTGGAGCTATCGCTAGGCCAAACGGAAGAGCAACAAATTGGTAATGCTTGTCTAGAAAAGAGAATCTCAGGAACTGATAGTGATCTAGATGAATCGGAATATGAAGATATGTATCCTGTAAGTCTATTGTGGACATATAATGCCCTTGCTGAACAAAAGGAAGAATAGTCCTTATAATCAACATTTTGAAAGTTGGTACTCTTACATATCGATTCAAAATGTTTAGATCCAAAACTGGTCTGAATAAATTTTCTTTCTTTGGGACAATGAATAGACTTGAATAAAACCCCAGACCCTGTTCCTGAAACGGAACTGGCATGATTACCACACTTCAGGAAAGCCTGAGCCTTTACTGGGTTTGCAGGGATGCATGAGAGAAAAAATCTTCTCACAGGCGGTCTTACTCGGAATCCTATTCTGTACCCCTGAGAGACAATTCTCTGAATCCATTGATTTTGGACCGAATTGGTCCAAACATCCTTGAAAAATCTTAATCTGCCCCCTACCAGCTGAGTTGGAATGAGGGCCGCACCTTCATGTGGACTTGGGGGCTAACTTTGATCTCTTTAATGGCTTGGATTTATTCCAATTGGAGGAAGTCTTCCAATTGGAAAGAGATTCCTTGGGGGAGGGATTAGGTTTCTGTTCCTTATTTTGTCGAAAGGAACTAAAACAGTTAGAAGCTTTAGATTTACCCTTAGGTCTTTTATCCTGAGGCAAAAAAACTCCCTTCCCCCCAGTGACAATTTAAATTATTGAATCCAACTGAGAACCAACTAACTTATTACCTTGGAAAGAAAGAGATAGCAATCTGGACTTAGAAGTCATGTCAGCATTCCAAGATTTAAGCCACAAAGCTCTTCTAGCTAAAATAGCTAAAGACATAGATTTAACATAAATTTTGATGATATCAAAAATGGCATCACAAATAAAATTATTAGCATGTTGAATCAAGTTAACAATGCTAGACAAATCATGATCCAATACTTGTTGCGCTAAAGTCTCCAAACAAAAAGTTGAAGCAGCTGCAACATCAGCCAAAGATATTGCAGGCCTGAGAAGATTACCTGAATATAAATAGGCTTTCCTTAGATATGATTCAAGTTTCCTATCTAAAGGATCTTTAAAAGAAGTAATACCTTCCGTAGGAATAGTAGTACGTTTAGCAAGATTAGAGATAGCCCCATCAACTTTGGGGATCTTTTCCCAAATCTCTAAAGTAACTGCTGGCAAAGGATACAATTTTTTAAACCTTGAAGAAGGAATAAAAGAAGTATCAGGCCTATTACATTCCTTAGAAATCATATCAGATATAGCATCAGGAGCTGGGAAAACCTCTGGAATAATCAAAGGAGGTTTATAAACAGAATTTAAACGTTTACTAGTTTTAATATCAAGAAGACTAGTTTCCTCCATATCCAATGTAATCAACACTTCTTTTAACAAAGAATAAATATACTCCATTTTAAATAATAAGAAGATTTGTCAGTGTCAATATCTGAGGCAGGATCTTCTGAACCAGATAGATCCCCATCAGAGAAGGATAATTCAGCATGTTGCCGGTCATTTGAAATTTCATCAACTTTATGAGAAGTTTTAAAAGACCTTTTACGTTTTTTTACGTTTACGTTTATTAGAAGGCGGAAATGCAGACAAAGCCTTCTGAATAGAATCAGAAATAAATTATTTTAAATTTACATGTATATCTTGTGCATCAGATGTTGAGGGAACAGCAAGAGGTAATGAACTACTACTGATGGATACATTCTCTGCATGTAAAAGTTTATCATGACAACTATTACAAACCACAGCAGGAGATATAATCTCCACAAGTTTACAACAAATGCACTTAGCTTTGGTAGAACTGTTATTAGGCAGCACGGTTCCAACAGTGATTTCTGAGACAGGATCAGATTGAGACATCTTGCAAATGTAAGAAAAAAAACAACATATAAAGCAAAATTATCAATTTCCTTATATGGCAGTTTCAGGAATGGGAAAAAATGCAAACAGCATAGCCCTCTGATAGAGAAAAAAGGCAAGAGGCATATAGGAATGGGGTCTTAAACAATGAAAATATTTGGCGCCAAGTATGATGAATTTTCCTCAACATAGTAACTTCACACCAAAAAAATCTCATGCCAAGAATGACGCAATAAACTTTAGCATTTTGCGCCCTCGCGAGCCTAATTATGCCTGTGAATTTAAAAGACAGTCAATTTGAAAAAAGAGACTATACCCCAGGTAAGAAATACATTTTTCCTAAAAAAAAAAGCATTTCCCAGATATGAAACTGACAGTCTGCAAAAGAAAATATACTTAAAAACCTGAATCATGTCAAATAAATATATTTAGAATTTGATATAAATACATAAAGTGCCAAACCATAGCTGAGAGTGTCTTAGGTAATGAAAACATACTTACCAAAAGACACCCATCCACATATAGCAGATAGCCAAACCAGTACTGAAACGGTTATCTGTACAGGTAATGGAATATGAGAGTATATCGTCGATCTGAAAAGGCAGGTAGGAGATTAATCTCTACGACCGATAACAGAGAACCTATGAAATAGATCTCCCGTGAGGAAAACCATTGCATTCAATAGGTGATACTCCCTTCACATATCAACGTACAAATCAAGCACAAACTTACTTCACCACCTCCATAGGAGGCAAAGTTTTTAAAGTTTGTAAAACTGAATTGTGGGTGTGGTGAGGGGTGTATTTATAGGCATTTTGAGATTTGGGAAACTTTGCCCCTCCTGGTAGGATTTTATATCCCATACGTCACTAGATCAAGGACTCTTGCCAATTACATGAAAGAAATGTGTATTCAGTTTTTAAACCCCAGGAAAATGTATTGTGTAAAATGTGGCTAGGAATTAAGCTGCTGTGTTTTTGGGTCCCTGGGGTGGAACACTGGAGAGAGGGTAGGCCAGTGTTCCATTCCTCAGTTTTCTATAGCTGAGAGTAAGCAATCAGGAAGGGATCTTTACTCACCTGTGTTTAATTAAAGGAGGGTAATTTATTTTTCAGCTGCTAGGTGGAGAGAGAGAGAGAGAGACAGAGAGAGAGAGAGAGAGAGAGAGAGAGAGAGAGAGAGAGAGAGAGAGAGAGAGAGAGAGAGAGAGAGAGAGACAGACAGACAGACAGACAGAGAGAGAGACAGAGAGAGACACACACCAGTGTTTCTGACTTGGAGAGAGACACACATTGCAGCTGAACTGAGAAAAGCTGATAAAAGTAAGTTTGCTAAAAACAGCATGTTTTGTTTAGTTTAGTTTACCCCACCCCATTTAATTAAGTGATGTAAAATTATGTTAGTAAGAGATCAAACTGTTAAACTGCTATAAAACACAATGCTGTTATCTGCACTTGGACAGTGAAAATAAAACTGACTGTTTAAATGTATCAAGGCTATGTCATTTGTACCCAAGAGGACAGTGCTATTTCCTTTAAACCAGGCACCAGGTGTGAGTGCTGGATTACTACACATATAAATAAATACAAATGAACACATATATAGACATATATATATATATATATATATAAGTGCATTTGAGTCCTTTGCAGTCAAGTAAATGAAAACATGTAGAATCATATTTATATGTAGCAATATGTATTTAGGAATAAATAGAACATATTATTCTATGTGAAGAACATTGGAATGTGAAAAATTTCTATTTTCATGTCGGGGTTAGAGCACTTGAGAATATGCAATCGTGTTTGTGCGCGAGAAAGGTGTTTTTTTTACACTTTATTTGGTCTGTTGACTTCCATGTCTATGTTAGAGTGCATGTGATATTCCAAGTTCAGCTTTTTACGCACTTCAGGTTAGTGCGCAAGCAAAAACTGTTTACTTTCAGTATAAGCGCTACCCAACGCGCAAAAAGCTGACTTCTAGCTGTGTTTGAACTCGAGCTGGAGTATTTAATACCTCTCCACTTGTAATCTGGAACCAGCGCTACTGAATTTGGCAGTGCTTTAAGTTTACACATTAAGTAAATGCTAATAATAATAATACGTCAGTGTTGGACTTTATTTGAGAATGTTTTTCTACTTCTTTATTGTTTGCAATATGAAGTTCTACTGTATAATTGTGCTTTATTGTTTAATTTTCTTTCTTTATTGGTGAAAATATATAAGCAATTTTCATTTCTAATTTTTAATAAGATTGTGTTAGTATATATTAGTACATAAGTATTTTTTTCTCTGGAATATCCCTGTACGTAGAGAAGTTTATAAACAGCTTAAAACTGAAGAAAAACAGCAGCTAAAACAATGAAAACAGTACAGATTTTTAGCAGCAGAAATGCTGAGATTCCCTGTGTTGGATTATCGAGGACGCGCGTCTTTGTAGGTTTGATGATGCGGCTCCATTGGGTTAATATAGCTTTTCTGGCTCCATCCCACTTGCCTGGTCCCATAAGACGATACTGGTATGGAGTGCAGGGGCCAAACAGCACCTCCCATGCAAGCCTGGGGTCTGTGAAGAACAGTCGTGATAAACTGGGCTTCACCCCGACAATTTCTGAGAGCTCATCCATATATTCCATGTAGTCTACTTGTATGGTGTGGCGCTGGCTTACAACATATCTAACAGGAAGGAAGAAAACAACATATTTCATTGGCTTTCAAACGAGAATCAATATAGTTTATTAGCCTAAAAATGTCTAGATTTGTATCATTCTTCTCGTTTACTTGCAGCCTAAAGCTAATAATTATTTAAAGTAAGTTATAGTTGTCTCCGTATCCTTAATGCCCTCTATTTTACCCAGGTTGGTGCCTATATTCTAATTACACTGAACATCATCTGTTTTTTTTTTTTATTTATTTAATCTTTTTTCTGTCTGCTCTTCTAACCATAGCTTGATTCTTTACTTACGCTTTACTTGATATGGCTAAGAGACTTCACACTTGTAGCCTTTAGCAAACGTAAAGAATCACAATCTGCTCAAAGCATCAATAAAGTATTTTTTTCATAAATGCACAAATTAATCACTGGGTTACAAAAGATTTCTGTATGTTTTACAAAGGTTTAAAGGAACATTTAATACAGCATCAACAAATGTATAAAAAGACAATGTAATAACACCTAATCGGAATTTCAAAAGAGTAATAGATTTTTTCTAACACATTTCAAAGCTTTCCATCTTCCATATCATGTGACAGACATCAACCAATCCCAAATTGCTTATATGTATATACTCTTGCACATGCTCAGTAGATGCCACAGGAAGTGCGCATTTAAAGGGACATTAAACCCAATTTTTTTCTTTCATTATTCAGAATACAATTTTAAACAACATTCCAATTTACTTGTATTATCTAATTTGCTTAATTAATTAGATATCCTTTGTTGAAGAAATAGTATTGCCCATGGGTTAGCCAATCACACAAGGCATCTATGTGCAGCTACCAATCTGCAGCTACTGAGCCTATCTAGATATGCTTTTCAGCAAAAGATGTCAAGAGAATGAAGCAAATTAGATAATAGAAGTAAATTAGAAAGTTGTTTAAAATTGCATGCTCTTTCCAAATCATAAAAGAAAACATTTGGGTTTAATGTCCCTTTAAAAAGACTGTGCACAGTTTGAAAATGGAAATAAATTGGGAAGTTTCTTAAAATGACATTTAGTTTTGACTTTAGTGTTCCTTTAAACTGTCATTTTGTTAGCAAAATGTTTACATTTTGCAGTTTAGGTAGATGCCACTTGATAAACCTTGTGGGTGTTATACATTTTGTCTTCTTTGTTGTGGACAATTAAGGATAGATGGAAAAAAGCTCCAACGCATATCAACCAATCAATATGGAGTGAGTAGTAAGGAGTCTGCATTCCGTAGCATTTGTGGGGGGGTTGGGTGGAAAAAGTACAATTTTCAAATTTAAATTACAGGCAAAGCAGGAAAAAGAAATAATGAAAATACATTTAAATTTTTTCCAATGGGCTAAAGGTATTTTTAATCCCTAAGGTAATATAAAGGAAACAAATGAATACTGACAAACGTGTCAAAACAAACACATGTTGTTACATAACAGATATTAAAGGGATAGTAAACCCCAACATTTTATTTTATGATTCAGATAGAGCATACAATTTTAAACAACTTTCCAATTTAATTCTATTATGAAATTTTCTTCATTCTCTTGTTATCCATTGCTGAAGAGACAGCATTGCACTACTGACAGGAAGCTAAAAATATCTATTTAGCCAATCACAAGAGACAAATGTGTGCAGGCACCAATTAGCAGCAACTCCCACTAGTGTATGATATGTGCATATTCATTTTTTAACAAGGGATACTAAGAGAACAAAGCACATTTGAAAATAGAAGTTAATTTAAAAGTGTCTTAAAATTACATGCTCTATCTGAATCATGCAAGTTTAATTTTGACTTTTCTATCCCTTTAATAATGAAATCTGATACAATGTTTATTATAACTAAACTGAATTTACTTGGACTATGGGAACAATACAGCTGCGCACATTTCTATGCCAGAAATCCTGCCAAAACCAGAAAATCTCAATATTTGCTTCTAGTGTGGTTTCATAACTCAGGGCTGGTCATTGTAAACAAGCACACATAGTGTTCTCTTCTTAAAAAGTGAGGTAAAGTTTAAAGGGTCAGTAAAGTGTAATTATGTAACATAAGAATAGCCATACCAGTAAAAAATATGTGAAATTTAAAGGACAGTAAACATCAATATCACTATTGTGCAGTATGTGCTCAATTTTAAGGGGAGGCAGCGACTCACTTGTTCTAAAGCCCCTCTTCAATCAATTCTGTACCCTAAAGCAGTTTGCCGTTCCATGCTTCTTAGTCTGTTGTTGGCGCTCTACAAATAACCGATAATAATAATAATAATAATCTGCTGCTGGAGTTTTTTTTTTTTCAAAACAGCGTTACAGGCTTGTTGCCAAATGGTAACCAATCACGCCACTCACTTTACTGTAGTCCACTCCCACATTTTATAAAGCAGCCAACGGCGGTGAATGGCGTGATAAGTCAGGCAGTCTAAGAAGAGGGAATTGCTTTGTGGTAAGGACTGAAGCTGGGTAAAGCAGGGGTCAGCTACATTTTAGTTAAACGGTGCGCTTGAGTGCGCTGTGATTAGATAGTAAACCCGTGATGCATTTTTTCATTTTCTTTTTTAAAAGGTACGACTACCCTTATGTTACTAATTTCTATGTAACAGTTTTTACTTTTAAGTATAAGAAAAGTATTTGCAATTTACATTTAAAGAGATATGGAACCCACATTTTTTCTTTCATGATTCAAATAGAATAGCAATTTTCTAATTTACTCCTATTATCACATTTTCTTCGATCTCTTGGTATCTTTATTTGAAAAGCAGGAATGTAAGCATGGAGCTGGCCCATTTTTTTGGTTCAGCACCTGTGTACCGCTTGCTTATTGGTGGCTAAATGTAACCACCAATCATCAAGCACTACCCAGGTGCTGAACCAAAATTGGGCCGGCTCCTAAGCTTAGATTTCTGCTTTTTCAAATAAAGATACTATGAGAATGAAGAAAAATTGATAATAGGAGTAAATTAGAAAGTTGCTTAAAATTGCTGCTCTGTCTAAATCATTAAAGAAAAAAATGTGGGTTTCATATCCTTTTAATGTTTCTTTCATTGTTCCAAAGAGGTTGGAGTTTATACAATAAACTTCTGAACTCTAAACCTGCAACATGTGACACAGTGACTGATCGGTCAGTACACTACAGCTCATTTATATCTGCCACTAACTGCCCCTAATTTGCCACAGCAGAGGAGATAAAAGAAACATACTCAATAGGACTTCAAAGGGTATGTCTGTGGACTGCCAAACTATAAAATGTTGTTAACAAATTAACAGTTTTTAATGTTTTTAACTTTTTTGTGTGCATATTTTTGCAGAAATGTATAATGCATATACATGACAAATAGGTGTACACTTATTTACAGTGTGGAACCAATTTACTTAAACAATTGGCATCGTTATTTGTATATTAACAACTACACAAACATGAGCAACTGTATAGAATATATGGGTGGTAACCCCAAGTGCACACAAACTAATCTCTATTCAGTATATCATGAAATAAAAAGCATGATATTTGTCCTATTGTGAACCCTGCTACAACAGAGTACTTGTTTGCAGATTCCACACATGAAGCCAAGGAAAGCTTGGCAGGTCTTGTTATAAACCTTATCCGCTCTAACTGATTGTGGCAAATAATCAAACTGAAATATATTTTCTTGTTGTTAAAGGGACAGTCTACACCAGAATTGTTATTGTTTTAAAAGATAGATAATCCCTTGTTTACCCATTCCCTAGTTTTGCATAACCAACACAGTTATATTTATATATTTTTTTAACCTCTGTGATTATCTTGTATCTAAGCCAATCAGTGATGGCTCCCAGGTAACTTCACGTGCACGAGCACAGTGTTATCTATATGAAAAACATGAACTAACACCCTCTAGTGGTGAAAAACCTGTTAAAATGCATTCTTAAGAGGCGGCCTTCAAGGTCTAAGAAATTAGCATATGAACCTCCTAAGTTAAGCTTTCAACTAAGAATACCAAGAGAACAAAGAAAAATTGGTGATAAAAGTAAATTGGAAAATTGTTTAAAATTACATGCCCTATTTGAATCATGAAAGTTTTTTTGGACTAGACTGTCCCTTTAAATGTAGTTTTGTGTATTACAATTATATAACTTGTACAGAATATGTTGCACATATACCACTTCTCATGTGCACATGCCTGTGCATACCTCAGTATGCTCTCATAAAAAAGGAGTAAAAAAAGTACATTTATTTAATTGTACACTCTTACATCCACTGCAATGATAATGATTTTCTGCTAGTTTTAATTTAATATCTTTTTTTTTTATGGTAAAATATATTTAAAATGTTTAATTCCTATTCTTTCATATGAAGGATGTATTTATTTTTGCTGCATTAAGGTTTGTACGGGATAACTAAACTCATTGGATTGTGGGAGTAGTGAGTATTTATTCACTGCACGTTCTTGGCTAATGCCATACAATGGGTTATCCCTGAGAAAACGAAATCTGATAAACAATACTAACAGAACTTACTCTATTGCTTCATTAATAAATCTACCTGCGTCCCTTTAACTCTACCTAAGTCTCTTTAACTCTGCCTTATGTTCTGTTAGTTTTCACAAACAATTGTATGTTTTATGCATAAAATCACATAAACCCTACTACTTTTTTAACTCCACTAACACTGTAAATGGTGTTAGAAAATAATTTGTTAGACTCCCTGTAACATTAAAAAATGGTATTCCTGATTTAGGGCAATGCAATTAATGCAGCACTCTCTGAAATACAAGGGGGTTAAGACTATGTTTATTAGTTATAGTTGGGAAGTATGTCAGTTCTATTATGTTATTATTGTAGAAAACAAATTTAACAAGCAATTAATGAGCTGGTACATTTTGGAACATGGTCACTGAAAGTGAAATCTTACATTTTAAATAAGAGCCTCTGGGATGTCTGCCTGGTCCAGAGGTGAAGGTTAGAAGGGGCTGAGTAGTCGGGTGTGAAGCCTGTGAGGAACTCAGTGGTCAGATGTGAAGCGTGTCTGGAACTGAGTGGTCAGATGTGAAGCCTGTGAGGAACTGAGTGGTTAAATGTAAAGATTATGAGGAATTGAGTGGTCAGGTGGGAAGCCTGTGATGAACTGAGTGGTTAGATGTGAAGATTATGAGGAATTGAGTGGTCAGATGTGAAGCCTGTGAGGAACAGAGTGGTCAGATGTGAAGTGTGTGAGGAACTGAGTGGTAAGCAGTGGAGAGTTATGGAGGGGCTATGGGCTCTAGGGTGGAGCCTGTGAAGGACTGATGGCTCATTGAGTGGAGTCTATTAAATGGACAGTCTAGTCAAAACTAAACTTTCAGGATTCAGATAGGGCATGCAATTTTAAACAACTTTCCAATTGACTTTTATCATTAAATTTGCTTTGTTCCCTTGGTGGTATTTTTGAAAAGCTAAACCTAGCTAGGCTCAAACTGATTTCTAAACTGTTGAAAACCGCCTCTTAGCTCAGAGCATTTTGAAAGTTTTTCACAGTTAGACAGTACTAGTTCATGTGTGTTATATAGATAACATTGTGCTCACTCCCGTGGAGTTATTTAGGAATCTGCACTGATTGGCTAAACTGCATGTCTGTCAAAAGCACTGAGAGAAGGGGGCAGTCTGCAGGGGCTTAGATACAAGGTAATCACAGAGGTAAAACATATATTAATATAACTGTTGGTTATGCAAAACTGGGGAATGGGTAATAAAGGGATTATCTATCTTTTTAAACAATAAAAATTCTGGTGTACACTGTCCCTTTAAGGGATGAGTGGTCAGTGGTATAGTTTTGGAGGAGCTAAATAGTCAAGGCTGGTGTCTTGAGTATTGAAGTGTCAGGATACCTGTGAGTGTTATTAAATTATATATATATATATATATATATATATATATATATATATATATATATATATATATATATATATATATACACACACCAAATAATGTATTTATTTGTGAAGCTGTTTGTAACACAAACCACCTTTCTCGTTTGTCAAGGACACATTGCAAACCTTTGTCCAAATTCAACAAAGGAATTGCTTTCAAAATAATCTTAGAATAACACTCTCAAGTTTGAACTCTGTCAGAGTTTTTTCCCTGCTTTGTTTGACATGTGCTGCCTGCCTGGCAGCCATTTTACTCACCTTTCTTGCTGAATCTGGTTCAGAGTGTGTGATGCTGCTCATTTCCTGCACGCCCTCTTATGGTCAGACTGTTGTACATCATCCGTGTGAGATAGGTTGCAGTCTCAGAATTGTGATGTCACTTATTATTTAAAGGGCCTCTGTTCAGTATGCTTTGCCCTTGTGTTGTGTCAGACCTGTTTGTGAGTTCCTGTGTATTACCTGGCTAGTCTAACGTCTCTTCTGGTTCCTAATCCCTGGCTTGTTCCTAACTTTGCTGTTCTCCTTGTTCCTGATTCTGGTTCGTCTGACTACTCATTTTGGCTCCTGGCTCGGCTTGTCTGACTACAAGCTCTGGTTTTGACTCCTGGCTTGTTATTTGACTTATGGACTTTTTATTATTTTTGTTATTAATAAAGGTGTGATTATTTTTGAACTTCTTGTCTCAGTCTGATTCCTGGCACCCTGACATTATGCAAGGGCCATGAATCCACTGTGCTAATAATCCACCTTTACCTACCATCATTTCCAGGATGGATTAACAGGATCACCGCTTCGATCAATTTGCACTAGTCCTGCAAACCCTGCTGACTCGCACTGCACATTTGAACCAAAGTGTCCCACAAATTATGGCTGCTCCTGTTTCCGCTGCTGCACCTAGTCCTACCAGGAGCATGTCCGGTTCTGCACCTCTACCTCAGCGATATGGAGGCGATCCTATTCAGTGTAGAGGGTTTTTGAACCAGATGGGCATTTACTTTGAGATGTTACCTCAGGCGTTTCCCTCTGACAGAGCTAAGGTGGGATTTCTCATCTCTTTACTCTCTGACACGGCCCTTGCCTGGGCTAATCCCTTGTGGGAGACTAATAAACCTGTGATTTCTAATTACCCTGAATTTGTGGCCTCCTTTCGAAGGGTATTTGATGTTCCGGCTCGCTCCTCCTCTGCTGCCAAATGACTCATGTCCATTCAGCAAGGTACGATATCTGTTGCTCAGTATGCCATTGAGTTCAGTACTCTTGCTGCAGAGGTTGGTTGGAACAATGAAGCTCTTGTTGCCGCCTTCTTTTGTCATGTTTCTTGTGTGGGTATTTAGCAGTAGGAATAAGCACTACTTGATAGGTACACAGAGCAGGTCTTTATTCAGCTCAGAGGTAAGCAACAACACTAACTGAACTAACTGAGAAAACTAACATAAAGAAGATGGCTGCTGATCATAGAGTTCCCTCCCAGCTCCAGAGTGTCTTTTCTTAAAGTAACAGTATGCCACATCTCCCCAACTACTTCCAAATCCCCTCTTAACATTTAACACATCTTAACAACAAAGAAACAATAAAAATGTGCTCCAATAGCTCAATATACTTTATCCTACAACATAATCTTTTAGTCTCTCTGGAGGGTGTATTGCCCTTCCAGCTCGTGATGTTTTGTGTCCAGCTTCTGCAGACTGTATAGGGACAAATTCTCCTTGATTTGCATCTGAACCTGGCGCTTCAGTCTCTGAGTCAGTATTGTGAGTAATTGATGACTCTTCTCCTTTTTCAGGTACAAGTACCTGTGGCTCTGAGTGATCTTATTCATATGTGTAATCCATCCGGAGATGACGCCGGTTTCTCCTGTACTGTCTGCCATCAGGTGTTTTAATTACATATGATCTTGGCTCAGGACCAACAGATGATATCTGTGCAGGCGGCCAACCCGCTGATGTTTCCATACGCACTGCATCCCCTTTTTGGAAGGCTTGTAGTGGCTTAGTACCATGATCATAATATACTTTCTGCCTATGCTGTAGCTCCCTCAATTGTTGGTGTGCATTCTTAGGGACCTGGGGCTTTAATGCATGAGCTGCAACCGGTAACTTGGTTCTCAGTGTCCGACCCATTAAAAGTTGTGCTGGGGAATAGGCCGTTCCAGTGATTGGAGTATTGCGCAATTTTATAAGCGCAATATGAGGATCTACCCCCGATTCCCATGTTTTTTGGAGCATGAGTTTAATTGTTTTTACAGTTCTTTCTGCCAGTCCATTTGATTGGGGGTAATCAGAATTGGAATTAGTAAACTTAATACCCCATTGTGCAGCAAATGCCTTCATCTCAGCAGTGGCAAAGGGTAACTGATAACTTCTATTGGGATACCATGTCTACTAAATGTTGCTTTCAGCTTTGCAATTACTGTTGCAGTTTTATCAGACAACTTTAGTACTTCAGGATACTTGGAAAAATAGTCTACTATTACAAGAAATGACGATCCCTTCCACTCAAAAATGTCCACTGCCAGTTTTTGCCAAGGCAGGTGAGGAATTTTGTGTGAGAGTAATGGTTCCTTTTGATTCGCTGGTAGGTGACTAGCACAAATCTTGCAGGTCTCTACCATCTGTTGTATGTCCTTGGACATGCTGGGCCAGAACAGGATCATCCGAGCCTGCATTTTGGTTCTCTGTATACCTTGATGGCACTCATGCAGACTTTCTAGAATTTTCCTGCGAGCATTCTGAGGAACTACAATCTTTTCACCCAGTAATAGGAGACCATCTTCCATGCGCAGCAAGTGCTTAAATTGCCAATATGACTGCAGACTTGGATGGAGTTGCCTTTTTCTTTGTGGCCAACCTTCAGACAGAAGTTGTTTAAGTTTGTTTAAGTCTGCATCTTCTGCTGTGGAACTTTGTAAATAAGATAATAGCTCAGTCCCAATAGATTCTGATGATGACAGTGTATAGACGACCCTTTCTTCTGATAAACTGTCCTCTTCTTGTCCTGGTGGATCAACAGGGGCCCTGGAAAGAGTATCAGAAATAAACATATCATGCCCAGGAGTATAAATGATGTTTAGGTTGTATCGTTGCAGTTGTACGAGCATTCTTTGGAGTCTTGCTGGTGCTTTGCTCAATGGTTTAGTGAGTATTGATTCAAGAGGCTTGTGGTCAGAATGCACTGTAACTGCTCAGCCGAATATAAACTGGTGAAACTTTTGTTTAGTATTTACAATAGCCAATAGTTCTTTCTCAATCTGGGCATAATTTTGCTCTGTGGCAGTCATTACTCTCAATGCATATGCTATAGGGCAATTGTCTTGAAGTAAGCAAGCTCCAAGGCCTGATTTAGATGCATCTGCCTGAATCACCACTGCTTTTGCTGAGTCAAAAAATCTTAATACTGGAGCCTCAATCAGTGCCTGCTTTAAAGACTGTACTGCTTTAGTATGCTCTAGACCCCACTGCCAAACAATATCCTTGCAAAGTAACTTTCTCAAAGGAGCAGTAATCTCTGCCTCCCCTGGTATATATTGTGCCAGATACCGGACCATGCCAAAAAATCTTTGCAGCCTTTTTTTGTCCTCTGGGTCAGGCATTTTGCTAATTGCTTGGACTTTCTCTACATCAGGTTGAACTCCTGCAGGGGTGATGACATGTCCCATATACCGGACTTCTTATACATTGAATTGGATTTTATCTGGATTGAACTTAATGTTCTGTTCTAATGCCCTGTTCATCACCTGTCTCAGGATCTGATCATGTTCTTCATCTGATGATGCAGCAATAATCATATCATCAGCTATGATATGCACACCTGGGATGTCCCCAAAAATCTCCATATTTTTCTGCTGAAATACTTCACTGGCTGACTTTAGCCCAAATGGCATCCTGCAAAATCTAAAGCGCCCCCATGGGGACTTGAAAGTGCATAGTTCTGAGGACTCTTTGTCTAATTTAACTTGCCAGTAACCATCCTTTTCATCAAGAATGGTGAATATGGTTTTCCCGGCCAGTTGACTCTGTACATCCTCTGCAGTAGGGATATTGAAGTGATGATGCTTTATGGCCTTGTTAAGATCACGGGGGTCCAAACATACCCTCAGAGTACCATTTTTCTTTTCTGTTACTACAAGGCTATTCACCCAATCAGGGGGAGTGTGTACTTTAACAATGATCTGATCCTTTTCTAACTGCAGTAGAATCTCTTTAAGCTTGCCTAGTATTGCAAATGGGATTTTCATGCGATCATGTATGACTTGAGCAACACTTGGGTCCAAATAGATGTGGTAAGTTCCTTTAAATTGCCCAATTCCTTGAAATGCATCAGGGTAACGTTTTACCAGATCATCTTTTGTATAAAGTTTTCGTGTAGATATTGTGTGAACTTTGCGAAGTAAATCCAGTTCCTGGCATGCTGCTTTTCCTAATAATGGAAGTGAGGAGCATCGCGTAACAAAGAATTCCAGCTCTGCTGTATGTGTGGGGGTGGCTGCAGTGAGATGCACCATTCCTTCTGGACGGATTTTGGAACCCCAATAAGCAATTAACATAGTGTTAGTATTTCTGATGCAGAACTGTGCAGGGATCTTTTTTAAGAGATTGATAGGTAGCACATTTGCCTCAGCACCAGTATCTAGTTTAAAGTTAAGAGAACCATGCAGAATGTTTTAGTTCTTGTTTTACATCTTTCAATATCGCTCCTATAAATAAAGTCTCAACTGTTTTTACTCTGTCACACTCCTGGCCCTGTGATTTACAGCATTTTGCAAAATGATTCCTTTTGTGACAAGTGTAACAAACACACCCAAATGCAGGGCATCTTTGAGGTGGATGTGCCCTGTCACACCTAGGGCACACATTCCATTTTTGCTCAGTCCTTGCACTAGAGTGAGGTTTGTTCTTGCTGCCTCTAGTAGACTCTGCTTGGCTACTGAGTGTAGGTTTGTAATGTAAAGCATGAATAGTCTGGTAGGAACTTGCTGGTGTGTTTGCAGCCATAACCTGAACCTGGGATTTGGTAGCTTCAGCAGCCTGACATATCTCCACTGCCTTTTGTAGTGTAAGGTCAGCCTGAGCAAATGTTCTTTAAGTCTGGTATCTGTAACACTGAATACTAATTTTGTCTCTTAACATATCATCAAGTATTGCACCAAACTCACAATCTCTGGCTTTTAGTCTGAGTTCTGTCATATACCTTTCAATGCCCTGCCCCTCATAATATGAATGTGACCAAAACTGATGTCGCTCAAACACATTTTTCTTTGGAGTACAATGCTCCCTGAACAAAGTCAGCGCTGAGTCTAAGGTTCTTTCAGCAGGCAGGGCTGGTTCCAATGTGTTGTAAATCTCTTGGCCTTCCCCACCCAAAACATGCAGGGCTATGGCAATCTGAGTTTTCTGCTCTTTTTTATAAAGTTCAACTGCCTCAGCATAAATTAAAAATCTTTGCTCCCATCTTCTCCAGTTTTCACTTACATTTCCTGTGAATTGCAGAGGGTCTGGTGCTCTGAACATCTCCATGATGGTGCTAGAGAAACTGTAAATAAAGTCCTTGTTACAATCTCTTTACTCAGACAAGTGACTTTTTCAGCACTTCTGACACCATGTCATGTTTCTTGTGTGGGTATTTAGCAGTAGGAATAAGCACTACTTGATAGTAGGTACACAGAGCAGATCTTTATTCAGCTCAGAGGTAAGCAACAACACTAACTGAACTAACTGAGAAAACTAATATAAAGAAGATGGCTGCTGATCATAGAGTTCCCTCCCAGCTCCAGATTGTCTTTTCTTAAAGCAACAGTATACCACGGCTTTCTGATGTGATTAATGACGAATTGATATCAGACTCAGAGAGAGGCCCTCTTTCAAGAAGCGCTTGCGGAAGCCTCCTGTACCGTTGTCTCCTATGTTGTCGTTCCCACCCATGCCTCCCTCTCCTCCCATGTCTCCTGCTCCCAAGTCACCAGGTACTGCTGTGCTGATGCAGTTGGGATTTACGTGTCTCTCCGTGGTGGAGAGGGCCTTTAGAAGGAGGGAGGGGCTCTGTCTCTATTGCGGGTTACAGGGCCACCTTTTAAAGTTTTGTCCTAAACGGCCGATTAAATGCTCACACCTAGGGTCCTGTTGGGGGCAGACCTTGGGTGGTTTATACTCATCCCCAGAAATGCTAAAGGAGAAACCTTTGGTCACGGTTGTCCTTTCCTGGGTGAACTTCTCCATCAGACTCAAGTAACCTAGTGGTAAGTGTTTTGTACCTGTGAATCTTCTAACTACCACTATCCTAAAGCCGCAGGTCACCCGGGCAAGAACCAAATGATTTGGTCTGTCACTCAACAATTCTGGTGGCCAGGTCTTCATTCTGATGTTGCTGCGTATGTTGCCTCCTGCTCAGTCTGTTCACAGAATAAGACTCCTCAACGTCTTCCTGTGGGTCTTCTTCAACCTATTGCTAATGATGAGCATCCTTGGACACATCTTTCCATGGACTTCATTGTCGAGCTCCCTGTTTCCAAAGGCAATACTGTTATCCTAATGGTGGTTGACCGTTTTTCTAAAATGTCACATTGCATTCCCTTGAAGTTGCCTACTGCTCAGGAGCTTGCTTCAATGTTTGCCAGGGAGATCTTCCGTTTACATGGGTTAGCCAAGGAGATAGTGTCAGACCGGGGTAGCCAGTTTGTCTCCAGATTTTGGCGTTCCCTTTGCACTCAAATGGGGATCCAGCTTTCCTTCTCTTCTGCATATCACCCTCAATCCAATGGGGCTGCGGAACGGTCTAATCAAGCTCTGGAACATTTCCTCCATTGCTATGTCTCAGATCACCACAATAATTGGTCTGAACTGTTACCTTGGGCAGAGTTCGCTCGTAATAGTGCTATTAATGCTTCCTCCCAGTTATCCCCGTTCATGGCAAATTATGGGTTTCAACCATCCTTGTTGCCCAATTCATTCATGTCTCAGGGAATTCCGGCTTTGGAGGAGCATCTCCAGCAACTCTGTTCCACGTGGATGCAGATTCAGGATTGCCTTCATTGTTCTATGCAGCGCCAAAAGTTCCAGGCTGATCGCAGGCGTCTGCCCGCACCTTCCTACCAGGTTGGTGAGAGGGTTTGGCTGTCCTCCTGCAACTTGAACCTTCTTATGCCTTCCAATAAACTGGCTCCCCGTTATGTTGGTCCTTTTCGGATACTCTGACGGGTCAATCCTGTGGCCTATGCTCTTGACCTTCCTCCTGCAATTAGTGATGTTGCAAATTATTCGCCGGCGAATAGTTCTTGGTGAACATAGCATGTTCGCGTTCGCCGCGGCAGGCGAGCATATGCGATGTTCGATCCGCCCCCTATTCGTCATCATTGAGTAATACTTTGACCCTGTACCTCACAGTCAACAGGCACATTCCAGCCAATCAGCAGCAGCCCCTCCCTCCCTCCCAGACCCTCCTACCTCCTGGACAGCATCCATTTTAGATTCATTCGGAAGCTGCATTGTTAGTGAGAGGAGGGACAGTGTAGCTGCTGCTGATTTAGTAGGGAAATCTATAGCTAGACTAGTGTATTCAATGTCCACTACAGTCCTGAAGGACTCATCTGATCTCTGCTGTAAGGACAGCACCCCAAAAAGCCCTTTTTAGGGCTGCTTTTTTTTTTTTTTTCCTGTGTAATCTAATTGCAGTTGCCTGCTTGCCAGCGTGTGTGTCAGGCTCACAGCGTATACTGTGCCCACTTGCCCAGTGCCACCACTCATATCTGGTGTAACAGTAGTGTACATTTAAAAAAAAAAACACTTTTTTGACTGTGTTAAATAATAGCAGTCAGTTTCCTTCACACGTGTGCGTTGAGGTGCCTGCCTGTCGGGGCACAGTGTTACCCCAGTGCAACTCATATCTGGTGTAACAGTAGTGTAGATTTAAAAAAAAAAACACTTTTTTGACTGTGTTAAATAATAGCAGTCAGTTTCCTTCACACGTGTGCGTTTCAGTGCCTGCCTGCCAGGACACAGTGTCACCCCAGTGCAACTTATATGTGGTGTAACAGTAGTGTAGATTTAAAAAAAAAAAACACTTTTTTGACTGTTAAATAATAGCAGTCAGTTTCCTTCACACGTGTGCATTTAAGTGCCTGCCTGCCAGGGCACAGTGTCACCCCAGTGCAACTCATATCTGGTGTAACAGTAGTAGTGTAGATTTAAAGAAAAAACAACACTTTTTTGACAGTGTTAAATAATAGCAGTCGGTTTCCTTCACACATGTGCGTTTCAGGGCCTGCCAGGGAACAGTGTCACCCCAGTGCAACTCATATGTGGTGTAACAGTAGTGTAGATTTAAAAAAAACAACACTTTTTTGACTGTGTTAAATAATAGCAGTCAGTTTCCTTCACACGTGTGCGTTGAGGTGCCTGCCTGTCAGGGCACAGTGTTACCCCAGTGCAACTCATATCTGGTGTAACAGTAGTGTAGATTTAAAAAAAAAAACACTTTTTTTGACTGTGTTAAATAATAGCAGTGAGTTTCCTTCACACGTGTGCGTTGAGGTGCCTGCCTGCCAGGACACAGTGTCACCCCAGTGCAACGTGGTATAACAATAGTGTAGATTTAAAAAAAACAACACTTTTTTGACTGTGTTAAATAATAGCAGTCAGTTTCCTTCACACGTGTGCGTTTAAGTGCCTGCCTGCCAGGGAACAGTGTCACCCCAGTGCAACTCATATGTGGTGTAACAGTAGTGTAGATTTAAAAAAAAAAAAAAAACACTTTTTTGACTGTGTTAAATAATAGCAGTCAGTTTCCTTCACACGTGTGCGTTTAAGTGCCGGCCTGCCAGGGCACAGTGTCACCCCAGTGCAACTCATATCTGGTGTAACAGTAGTGTAGATTTAAAAAAAAAAAAAAACACTTTTTTGACTGTGTTAAATAATAGCAGTCAGTTTCCTTCACACATGTGCGTTTTAGTGCCTGCCTGCCAGGGCACAGTGTCACCCTAGTGCAACTTATATCTGGTGTAACAGTAGTGTACATACCTGATGTTTTAAAGCACGTTATTCCAAACAATTTAGGAATTTTAGGTGATTTATGCCCTTTATGGATTAAAACCAGACTCTGCATCAACTATGTAATTTTCCATGGGAGTTTTGCCATGGATCCCCCTCCGGCATGCCACAGTCCAGGTGTTAGTCCCCTTGAAACAACTTTTCCATCACTATTGTGGCCAGAAAGAGTCCCTGTGGGTTTTAAAATTCGCCTGCCTATTGAAGTCTATGGCGGTTCGCCCGTTCGCGAACAGTTGTGGAAGTTTGTGTCCGCCGTTCGCGAACGCAAAATTTTAGGTTTGGGACATCACTACCTGAAATGCGCATCTCCAATGTTTTTCATGTCTCCCTCTTGAAACCATCAGTTTGTAATCGGTTTACCACTGTGTTTCCTCATCCCAATCCTATCTTTGTTTACAACCATGAGGAATATGAGGTCAGCAGCATTATTGACTCTCGTATGCCCAGGGGTTATGTACAGTATTTGGTTCATTGGAGGGGTTACGGTCCGGAGGAGCGTTCATGGGTTCCCTCCTCTGATGTTCATGCTTCCGCCCTCCTCCGTGCCTTCCATGCCCGTTTCCCAAATAAGCCTTTTGTCCTCCCACGGGGGAGGGGTCATTGAGGGGAGGGTACTGTCAGGGTTTTTAGTGTGTGATGCTGCTCATTTCCTGCAGGCCCTCTTATGGTCAGACTGTTGTACATCATCCTTGTGAGACAGGTTGCAGTCTCAGAATTGTGATGTCATCACTTATTATTTAAAAGGCTTCTGTTCAGCATGCTTTGCCCTTGCGTTGTGTCAGACCTGTTTGTGAGTTCCTGTATATTACCTGGCTAGTCTGACGTCTCTTCTGGTTCCTGATCCCTGGCTTGTTCCTAACTTTGCTGTTCTCCTTGTTCCTGATTCCGGCTCGTCTGACTACTCGCTTTGGCTCCTGACTCGGCTCGCCTGACTACCAGCTCTGGTTTTGACTCCTGGCTTGTTATTTGACTTATGGACTTTTATTATTTTTGTTATTAATAAAGGTGTGATTATTTTTGCACTTGTTGTCTGATTCCTGGCACCCTGTCAAACGCCCATATATGGATTTCCTGCCCAAGATGTGTAATAAAGTTACAGACCCCCTGTGAACAACAGTAGCTCGGTCTAGAGCCCAAGTGTATGTACAGAAAGACAGGTTTTCAGGAGAGGTAACCACTTTACACATCTTGCCTGGAAAGAAAGTTACTTACAGACATGTGGAAATGCTGTGAATTAATCTTCATATAAGTTAATATTCTCTATACTCAGATCATATTGAATATATCTCTATATATACAGTATATATGCATTGATCTGAAAATTATACTATATTGGATAAATGTCCTATATTAAATGAATGACTGTATTGATGAATTCAAAATGTTTTGCAAACCTTCAGGATAAAAAAAATAAATAATGTTTTTCTTTATTTTTCAGAGCCTGGTCTGAAAGGAAAATTCCAAATAAGACTGATGCATACTAAATAAGCTGTCCTATGAATATTTGTCCTAAACATAAGTCCATGCACTCAAAAATTATTAGAAATATGGAATATACTGTATTTATATTAAGATACAATATAATCCCAGGATGTTGAATGCCTTTGATTCTATGAAGAGCAAATAATTAACAGCATAATTGCTTACTAATATGATACTAGAAGTATACTCATGTTTAGTCTCTATAAATATATGCTAATTTATATTAGATGTGACATATATGTTGACCAGATAAGTTTATTAATATCAGGAAATAGTGAGTATATTAAATATACAATTAAAAATATATCAGAATATAGATATTAAACTGTTAGCAGTATTGATGGTGAGACTGCATTTCTGGTTGTCTGCTGCCCTCTGGTGGTTTATGTGAGAATTACAGTCAAACGGGTTGACTGTTGGGGCCCATACATTCCCAGTAAGCCAATGAAATGTTCAGCTCCGACGGCCAATGGAGAGACAGTACCGATGGTGCATATCCGAATATTCACTAATGATTATAAAATAGAGATGGACTTATGACTTGATAAAAGACTCACAACTGCTGCCTTTGGAACACAGTCTCTATAAAGCAAAATTGGGCCTAATTTTTCTTTATCCATAATTGCAATACCTTTCATATGAGGTGAACGGATTTATCTGAAAAAGCTGAAATTTGCAAATTTGTTTTGTGGTAATGTATGGAGTAATTTAATTGTAATTTAATATTTTAAAACAGAGACATTCATTGTTGCTACAGTTTAATTGAAGCTGTTAATTTAAAGAGGTACTTTGTATTTTAAATCTATGTTCCACAGTCGGGTGTAGTTTAAAAATAATCATATTGATGCTAAGTAATTTTATTTGCTAGAAAGGATATAAATTGGTTATTGTAGTTAAATCTCTCTGGTGTTTATTAAATATTTGTAGCTATTGTGATATATTTTAAAATGTGTTTTATTGTGGCTAAATAAGAGGTTATTTCAGCTCAGATTAATTGGCATATAAATTGGCTGTTGCATTAACAATAGACATTTTCTGGTGGTTTAATTGGAATTATATAGAACCATTTGTGGTATTGAAATAAGCGTGTATAATTGATTCATAATCTAGTTTATACATAAATATAATTCAAGGTGTCTATAAGGATAACTAATCTAGAATTAAGGAATAAATATTGATTTTAATAAATATATTGTTAGTTATGTATATACATTTTATTGGTTGGCAACTGCTAAGATAAGTTCTTCAACATTTTACTGGAGATTACTGCTGATATAATTATAAATTATATTGTAAACCAAGCATATACTAACAGAAGGGTAAGGTATGGGAGGGGAGAAACCTGGATATTTACTGAGGAAGGATAGAAACTGGTGCAGACGTCGGAAAACTCCATAAAAAATCTCAGTACAGTTAGAAACTCTGTCTCAGACTTGGGTTTATATGTAACTTCAGAGAAAAGCAGAGTGTTCTGTAAAAACGTACCTCTTTTCCATCTCCTCCCTCTTCTCTTTGATGTCACGCGTCATATCGTCTAAGGTCGGCAGTTTGACCAAACCTGAACATTCAAAACAAAGCCTCAATTAATGATGGATTGTCATGACCAAGCTGAACAGTTATGGAAAACATATCTAATAGCTTTTAGAAGGAAATGAATTGTTATCACCATAAATAATGAAATAATGTTATTTATAAAAGTAAACAAAAATGCAATATGCGATTACTTATTTTGCCTTCTTTGGTGTAGAATATGAAATTGTGCTAGTTGCACACTAACTTAAATTCTGTACTTAAGTATGCTGCAGTTTGCCTGACCTGGAGACATGCTACACAATGACTAAGATCACTGCGTAACTCATTTACAGTTCGAATTTATTGGTCACAAAAAGGAGATGAATTTAAATGCTCATAACAATTTATTTTTTTTGTGATTCCTTTAAAGTGAGGTTCAAAACAAGCTAGCAGTTTTCTCCAGAACAGCAAACACATTCTAACAATTATAAAAGACACAATACATAAGGGAAAATTTAACAAGCAACAGATGCTGCTTTCTACAGGGCCGATTTATCAAGCTCCGTATGCAGCTTGATGCCCCTGGTTCCGCGCGAGCCTTGAGGATCGCCGGAAACAGACGTTATGAAGCAACGGTCTAAAGACCACTGCTCCAAAACCTGTCTGCCTGCTCTGAGGCTGCGGATAGAAATCAACCCGATCGAATACGATTGGGTTGATTGACACCCCCTGCTAGCGGCCAACTGGCTGCAAATCTGCAGGGGGTGGCATTGCACCAGCAGTTCACAAGAACCGCTGGTGCAATGATAAATGACGACAGTGTTTGCTGTCAGCATTTATCGATGTGCAGCGGACATGATATGCTACATCGTATCATGTCCGCTCACACTTACATAAATAGTCCCCTACACCTGAATTTTCCCGGCTCGCCGAAAACGTAGATTAAGAAGCAGCAGTCATAAGACCACTGCTCCTTGACTTTTCCGCCACCTTTTAGGGATCTGGATGATTGACTCCCCCTGCTAGCGGACAATTGGCTGCGAATGTGCAGGGGGCGGCATTGTGAAATGCTTGTGGAATGTTAAATGCTGACAGCATATGCTACAGCGAATCATGTCCGCCTGGCACTTGTTAAATCTACCCCATAGAGTGTTTTTAAATTGACTTGACATATAACACAATGCACCACTGTATTAGAACCTAAATATTCTCCTTATACTAATAAGGCCACTCTAGGACCAGGACCGTCTTTAACACAGGGCAAAAGGGGCAGCTGCCCAGGGGCCAGTCTCTGTTGAGGGACCCAAGAGTCCTAAAAAAAAAAAAAAAAATTTTTTTTTTTTTTTTATGGTTCATACCAGACTGTTGATGTGACATGGGGAACACACACATTCAGTCTTAATAATGTCACAGTCAAAAGTACTCTGATTTTTTTTAAAAAAACTGTGCCAGACTGTGCCGGTGTCATGTGACATGCCAAGCTATTGCCATGTGCTGTTTTAGATGTGCACTGTGCAGCACTGAATGCAAAGCCCTAACTCGGCATCCAGCCATTCCCACTGCATCAGAAAAGGTCCTACAGGGGTTACCATTGTTACCAGGTAACTGCTCTGGTGGTGGGAATTGTTTCTGGGTAGGGCTGACTGTAGGCGCATGCAGCAGAAAGCTGGAGTGGCAGGCACGTGAAGATTTGAGCATCTGTGCAGCTGCATACACTTATCTCTTCAGTCTTGAGGCTGTGTGACTCATCTCACACTGTATCCATGCAGCCTTGGGTAGACAGCATCCAGTCTGCTGGTCCCCTTAGCCCTGCTCTTTGTTAGGGGAACAGTGCTTTGTAGAAAGGTGTCAGTGGGAAGAATAAGTTAGTGCACACACGCCCCTCCCAATGCAGCATTGTCTAGTGCAGGGTGAGAGGGAACTTGATCCTAGCAAATAAGTGACATGTGCTGCTGTGGCTGATGTATAGGGGCATATTTATCAAGCTCCGAATGGAGCTTGATGCCCCGTGTTTCTGGCGAGCCTGCAGGCTCGCCAGAAACAACAGTTATGAAGCAGCGGTCACAAAGACCGCTGCTCCATAACCTGTCCGCCTGCTCTGAGCAGGCGGACAGACATCGCCGGAAATCAACCCGATCGAGTATGATCGGGTTGATTGACACCCCACTGCTGGCGGCCTATTGGCCGCGAGTCTGCAGGGGGCGGCGTTGTACCAGCAGCTCTTGTGAGCTGCTGGTGCAATGCTGAATACGGCGAGTGTATTACTCTCTGTATTCAGCGAGGTCTGTCGGACCTGATCCGCACTGTCGGATCAGGTCAGACAGACCTTGATAAATAGAGGCCATAGTGTCATGCAGATACTTCACACATTAATGTAAGGTTTATTTTTATAGTTTTTGTTTTCTCTGTCGCAGATTTTACAGTTTCCCATAGTAGCTCTGCTGTTCCAGTCAGTAAACTTATATTTGTCTGCACCTCCATGCTTCCTCCTCAGTCTTTACCTTGCTTTGCTCCTGTTGGCTGCCCTAAATCTCTTTAACCAGCTAACCTCACACCAGAATCACATTCAAAAGAATATTAAATGAATCCACAGTGGAGGAATGTATTTATTTATTTACTTATTAGTACTGCTTAGGTCCATTTTCAAATATTGTAATTTATTTTTATTTTTTTTAAATGATTAGCCCAGCAGTGGATGATACACTGCTGGGCTAATAATTTTTAAAAAATTATAAAATACATTGATTTAGTTGTTTTTTGGGGATGTTGGGGTGGAGAGCAAAATTGCATGGGGTGGGTGGCCCAAGAAATGTTTTGCCCATGGTCCAGTGAATATTAAAGACGGCCCTGTCTAGGACCTTGCAATATTGAAAAGCATCTGACCAGAGGAGGTAAATATACCAAGATGTAAACAAGGAATAATAAGATAACATTAGGAAAATGATTACAAAATAAACACCTTTTTATGACACACACCCCTATTGGGTCCCCGACAATGGACCTACATTAGAACACTTATATGTAGGAAACTAGTGACTATAGAAATACGGTTGGATCTTGAGTTACTAGTGTCTCTGACTACAGGGGTTAGTGTTTCTGTTTTACCCATGTGTGTATATGTGTATGTATGTATATATGTGACTGTGTGTGTATTTATGCATGTATGTGTGTATATGTGTGTATGTATGTATGTGACTGTGTGTAATTATGCATGTATGTGTGTGTGTATGTTTGTGGAACCAGCAAATTACAGACCCTGTTACTACAGCATGGGGGGGGCGGGGGTTAAACAGTGTCACTATACAGTAACAGTATATACAGTTAGGGTTGCCACCTCAGCCATGTTTTCCTGGACACTTATGAGTTACACACGCTGCAGAATAAGCAGGGAGGAACATGTATTGTGTTTCTGGATAGCACTATTCATATTCCTCCCTGCACACCCTGCAGCATGTAACTTATAAGTGTTCTGTATTTTAAGGGATGGGTGGAAACCCTAAAAGTACGAGGGGGGCTGGACCATGTCACTGACTACTGTGGTCACTTTATAAAGTACTGGGGCGGGTAGGGTCAGGCCAGCCATCTTACCAGCAGATTACACACTGTGTCACTAACTCGCTTTATACAGTACTGGTGGGTTAAACAGTGTCACTATATACAGTAATAGGGGGTCAGACCATCTCACAGACTGTGGGCACAGGGTACCTCCTTTTGCAGACATGTAATCTGATTCACATTTTTTTTTCTATGGGGGGTAGGGGGCCCTTCTTAGATTCTTGCATCTAGGCCCTGTGGTTTCTAGTTACGCCTCTGCCTTTAATTGTCCTTTTGTTAAATCATTTTATTGAATTGTTGGTTCTAAGACGCATTTGATTCTTAAAACAAAATTTATGCTTACCTGATAAATGTATTTCTCTTGTGGTGTATCAAGTCCACGGATCATCCATTACTTGTGGGATATTCTCCTTCCCAACAGGAAGCTGCAAGAGGATCACCCACAGCAGAGCTGTCTATATAGCTCCTCCCCTAACTGTCACTACCAGTCATTCGACCGAAGACAAGCAAGAGAAAGGAGAAACTATAGGGTGCAGTGGTGACTGTAGTTTAAAAATAAAAAACACCTGCCTTAAAATGACAGGGCGGGCCATGGACTGGATACACCACAAGAGAAATAAATTTATCAGGTAAGCATAAATTGTGTTTTCTCTTGTAAGGTGTATCCAGTCCACGGATCATCCATTACTTGTGGGATACCAATACCAAAGCTATAGGACACGGATGAAGGGAGGGACAAGGCAGGCGCTTAAATGGAAGGCTCCACTGCCTGCAAGACCTTTCTCCCAAAAATAGCTTTCGAAGAAGCAAAAGTATCAAATTTATAGAATTTTGAAAAAGTATGAAGCGAAGACCAAGTCGCCGCCTTACAAATCTGTTCAACAGAAGCCTCATTTTTAAAAGCCCATGTGGAAGCTACCGCTCTAGTAGAATGAGCTGTAATCCTTTCAGGAGGCTGCTGGCCAGCAGTCTCATAAGCTAAGCGTATCATACTCCTTAGCCAAAAAGAAAGAGAGGTTGCCGAAGCCTTTTGGCCTCTCCTCTATCCAGAGTAGACAACAAACAATGCAGATGTTTGACGAAAATCTTTAGTAGCTTGTAAATAAAACTTTAAAGCACGAACAACGTCAAGATTGTGTAAAAGACGTTCCTTCTTTGAAATAGGATTAGGACACAGTGACGGTACAACAATCCCTTGATTGATATTTTTATTAGATACCACCTTAGGTAGAAAACCAGGTTTGGTATGTAACACTACCTTATCTGCATGAAAAATGAGATAAGGGGAATCACATTGTAAAGCAGATAACTCCGAAATTCTTCGAGCCGAGGAGATAGCTACTAAAAACAGAACCTTCCAAGATAAGAGCTTAATATCTATGAAATGCAAAGTTTCAAACGGAACCCCTTGAAGAACCTTAAGAACTAAATTTAAACTCCAAGGCGGAGCAACAGGTTTAAACACAGGCTTGATTCTGACTAAAGCCTGACAAAATGCCTGCACGTCTGGAACCTCAGCCAGAAGTTTGTGCAAAAGAATAGACAGAGCAGAAATCTGTCCCTTTAAGGAACTAGCTGACAAACCCTTCTCCAATCCTTCTTGGAGAAAAGATAATATCCTAGGAATCCTGACCTTACTCCATGAGTAACCCTTGGATTCACACCAATGAAGATATTTACACCATATCTTATGATAGATTTTCCTGGTGACAGGCTTTCGCGCCTGTATTAAGGTATCAATGACCGACTCAGAGAAACCACGCTTTGATAAAATCAAGCATTCAATCTCCAAGCAGTCAGCCACAGAGAAATTAGATTTGGATGGTTGAAAGGACCCTGAAGTAGAAGGTCCTGTCTCAGAGGCAGAGTCCATGGTGGAAAGGATGACATGTCCACCAGATCTGCATACCAAGTCCTGCGTGGCCACGCAGGTGCTATCAAAATTACTGATGCTCTCTCCTGCATGATCTTGGCAATCAGACGAGGGAGCAAAGGAAATGGTGGAAACACATAAGCCAGGTTGAAGGACCAAGGCGCTGCTAGAGCATCTATCAGCGCTGCCTTGGGATCCCTGGACCTGGATCCATAACAAGGAAGCTTGGCGTTCTGGCGAGACGCCATGAGATCCAGTTCTGGTTTGCCCCAACATTGAATCAACTGTGCAAACACCTCCGGATGGAGCTCCCACTCCCCCGGATGAAAAGTCTGTCGACGTAGAAAATCTGCCTCCCAGTTCTCTACTCCTGGGATATGGATAGCTGATAGATGGCAAGAGTGAATCTCTGCCCATCGAATTATCTTTGAAACCTCCAACATCGCTAGGGAACTCCTTGTTCCCCCTTGATGGTTGATGTAAGCTAAAGTCGTGATGTTGTCCGACTGAAATCTGATGAACCTCACTGCCGCTAGCTGAGGCCAAGCCTGAAGAGCATTGAATATCGCTCTTAGTTCCAGAATGTTTATTGGAAGGAGTGCCTCCTCCTGAGTCCACGACCCCTGAGCCTTCAGAGAGTTCCAGACTGCACCCCAGCCCAGAAGGCTGGCATCTGTTGTTACTATTGTCCAATCTGGCCTGCGGAAGGTCATACCTTTGGACAGATGGACCCGAGATAGCCACCAGAGAAGAGAATCCATTGTCTCTTGATCCAGATTTAGTAGAGGGGACAAATCTGTGTAATCCCCATTCCACTGACTGAGCATGCAGAGTTGCAGCGGTCTGAGATGTAGGCGGGCAAACGGAACTATGTCCATTGCCGCTACCATTAAGCCGATTACTTCCATACACTGAGCCACCGAAGGGCGAGAAGTATAATAAAGAACACGGCAGGAATTTAGAAGTTTTGACAACCTGTCCTCTGTCAGGTAAATCCTCATTTCTACAGAATCTATCAGAGTTCCCAGGAAGGAAACTTTTGTGAGAGGGGATAGAGAGCTCTTTTTTTCGTTCACTTTCCACCCATGAGACCTCAGGAATGCCAGAACAATGTCCGTATGGGACTTGGCAATTTGGAAATTCGACGCCTGTATCAGAATGTCGTCTAAGTAAGGGGCTACTGCTATGCCCCACGGCCTTAGGACCACCAGAAGTGACCCCAGAACCTTCGTAAAGATTCTTGGTGCTGTAGCTAACCCAAAGGGAAGAGCTACAAACTGGTAATGCCTGTCTAGGAAGGCGAACCTGAGAAACCGATGATGATCTTTGTGTATCGGAATGTGAAGATAAGCATTTAAGTCCACGGTAGTCATGTATTGACCCTCCTGGATCATAGGTAGGATGGTTCGAATAGTCTCCATCTTGAAAGATGGGACCCTGAGAAATTTGTTTAGGATCTTGAGATCTAAGATTGGTCTGAAGGTTCCCTCTTTCTTGGGAACCACAAAGAGATTTGAATAGAAGCCTTGCCCTTGTTCCTCCTTTGGAACTGGGTGGATCACTCCCATAACTAGGAGGTCTTGAACACAATGTAAGAATGCCTCTCTCTTTATCTGGTCTGCAGATAATTGTGAGAGGTGAAATCTTCCTTTTGGGGAAGAAGCTTTGAAGTCCAGAAGATATCCCTGGGACACAATTTCCAACGCCCAGGGATCCTGGACATCTCTTGCCCAAGCCTGGGCGAAGAGAGAAAGTCTGCCCCCTACTAGATCCGTTACCGGATCGGGGGCTGATCTTTCATGCTGTCTTAGAGGCAGCAGCAGGCTTCTTGCCCTGCTTACCTTTGTTCCAGGCCTGGTTAGGTCTCCGGCTTGGACTGGGCAAAATGTCCCTCTTGTTTTGTATTAGAGGAAGTTGATGCCGCGTTTGCCTTAAAGTTTCGAAAGGCACGAAAATTAGTTTGTTTGGTCCTTAATTTATTAGACCTATCCTGAGGAAGGGCATGACCTTTTCCTCCAGTAATATCAGAAATGATCTCCTTCAGTCCAGGCCCGAATAGGGTCTGCCCCTTGAAGGGAATGTTGAGAAGCTTAGACTTTGAAGTAACGTCAGCTGACCAGGATTTAAGCCATAGCGCCCTACGCGCCTGAATAGCAAAACCTGAGTTCTTAACCGTTAGTTTGGTTAAATGAACAACGGCGTCAGAAACAAATGAATTGGCTAGCTTAAGCGCTTTAAGCTTGTCAAGTATATCATCCAATGGGGTTTCTACCTGTAAGGCCTCTTCCAGAGACTCAAACCAGAAGGCTACAGCAGCAGTGACCGGGGCAATGCATGCAAGAGGCTGGAGAATAAAACCTTGTTGAATAAACATTTTCTTAAGGTAACCCTCTAACTTTTTATCCATTGGATCTAGGAAAGCACAACTGTCCTCAACGGGGATAGTTGTACGCTTAGCTAGGGTAGAAACTGCTCCCTCCACCTTAGGGACCGTTTACCATAAGTCCTGTGTAGTGGCATCTATTGGAAACATTTTCTTAAAAATAGGAGGGGGAGAGAACGGTACACCTGGTCTATCCCATTCCTTAGTAATAATTTCTGAAAACCTTTTAGGTATTGGAAAAACATCAGTGTAAACAGGCACTGCATAGTATTTATCTAATCTACACAATTTCTCTGGCACTATAATGGTGTCACAGTCATCCAGAGTAGCTAATACCTCCCTGAGCATTACGCGGAGGTGTTCAAGCTTAAATTTAAATGTAGACATATCAGAATCAGGTTGAAGCATCTTCCCTGAGTCAGAAAAATCACCCACAGAAAGAAGCTCTCCTGCCTCAGCTTCTGCATATTGTGAGGGGATATCAGACATAGCTACTAAAGCGTCAGAGTGCTCTGTATTTTTTCTAGTCCCAGAGCTGTCTCGCTTTCCTTGTAACCCTGGTAGTTTGGACAATACCCCTGTAAGGGTATGATCCATAACTGCCGCCATGTCTTGTAAAGTAAACGCCATGTGCGCGCTAGATGTACTTGGCGCCTCTTGAGCGGGAGTCAAAGGTTCTGACACGTGGGGCGAGATAGTCGGCATAACTTCCCCCTTGTCAGTTTCCTCTGGTGATAAATCTTTTAAAGACAGAATATGATCTTTATAACTTAAAGTAAAATCAGTACATTTGGTACACATTCTAAGAGGGGGTTCCACAATAGCTTCTAAACATAATGAACAAGGAGTTTCCTTTATGTCAGACATGTTTAAACAGACTAGCAATGAGACCATCAAGCTTGGAAAACACTTTGATAAATGTAAACAAGCAAAAAATAAAAACGGTACTGTGCCTTTAAGAGAAACAAATTTTGTCAGAAATTGAAAAACAGTGATAAAAAGCAGTAAATCTTACGAAATTTTTACAGTGTGTATAATAGACTAACAGAGCATTGCACCCACTTGCAAATGGATTATTAACCCCTTAGTTTCAAAACCGGACAAAAAAAACGATATAAACGTTTTTCAACAGTCACAACAAACTGCCACAGCTCTGCTGTGGCCCTACCTGCCCATATAATGATTTTGAAAGGCACAAAAACCCCTCTGAGAGGTCTCAAGTGTTCAGGAGACTCCTTCAGGGAAACTGGATGTCTCAAGCTGCAAAATCTGATGCGCATTTAGGCGCGAAAATAGGCCCCTCCCACCCTGTATTCACAGTGAGAGGGCCTAACAAAACTAACCCTAGGCAAAATCTAGCCAGCCATGTGGAAAAACTGGGCCCCAATAAAGTTTTATCACCAATATGTATAAAAAACCGTTTAAAACACTTCCAGCAAACGTTTTATTTTTCAGCAATGTGAGAAAGTAATAAGAATATTACCTTTTACAGCAAGCATTATACAAGTCATTATTAAATCACTGTAATCAGGCTTACCTTAAATAACTCCGGTATTAACAGCATTTTCTAGCATATTCTTTCTCTAGAAAAAATTAAACTGCACATACCTCATAGCAGGAGACCCTGCACGCCATTCCCCCAGCTGAAGTTACCTCTCTCTTTAGTTATGTGTGAGAACAGCAATGGATCTTAGTTACAACCTGCTAAGTTCATCAAAGACCACAGGCAGACTCTTCTTCTATTTTCTGCCTGAGGCTAAAATAGTACAACTCCGGTACCATTTGAAAATAACAAACTTTTGATTGAAGATAAACTAAATAAATTCACCACATCTCTCTAGCTACTTCCTTTTTTGTCGAGAGCTGCAAGAGAATGACTGGTAGTGGCAGTTAGGGTAGGGGCTATATAGTCAGCTCTGCTGTGGGTGATCCTCTTGCAGCTTCCTGTTGGGAAGGAGAATATCCCACAATTAATGGATGAATCCGTGGACTGGATACACCTTACAAGAGAAATATTTGCTTTCAGGATAACAAAATAAAACAAAGCAATACTTTATCACAATAGTATATGACTTAGACAACTGCTAGAGAAAATATTGTTAACAAGATCACATCGGCTTTGTTTTACAAGTTAGTTTTGACTAATTTACCCTTGAAGACTCGAGTTGCGAGACGGCACTGGAGTTCTGAAATTGGCATAATTGCACCGAGGGGTTGGATGAGTCCGATTACAGCCAGTGTATTGCGCTCGAGTTGAGGGGGGAACATGTACTTATACAATGAGACTCTATTGCTTTGCACTTTAATGACAGGTTCTTCACAGAAGGGAAAATTAAAGCTGTATCCTGTGGCAAAGACAACTGCGTCAATATCTTTCTCCTCTGTGCCATCATCAAAGACCACATCTCTCTCTCTGAACTCCTTAACGTTAGGTCTGACCTGTACTTGGCCTGATATGATGCGGTTAGGAAGATCGTCGTTGACAGTTGGGTGTTGACTGAAGTACCTGCATCAAGCCATAAACAAAAAAAATTCTGTCAATACATTAAAGGGACAGTCAAGTCCAAAAAAAACTTTCATGATTCAAATAGGGCATGTAATTTTAAACAACTTTCCATTTCACTTTTATCACAAATTTTGCTTTGTTCTCTTGGTATTCTTAGTTAAAAGCTAAACATAGGAGGTTCATATGCCAATTTCTTAGACCTTGAAGGCCGCCTCTAAGCTGAATGCATTTTGACCACTAGAGGGCATTAGTTGATGTTTTTCATATAGATAACATTGAGCTCATGCATGTGAATTTACTGAGGAGTGAGCACTGATTGGCTAAAATGGAAGTCAGTCAAAAGAACTGAAATAAGGGGACAGTTTGCAGAGGCTTAGATACAAGGTAATTACAGAGGTAAAACTTGTATTATTATAACTGTGTTGGTTATGCAAAATTGGGGAATGGGTAATTAAGGGATTATCTTTTGAAACAACAAAAATTCTGGTGTTGACTGTCCCTTTAATAGCATTACTAGAAATGCTATATTACAGAAAAAAATATTGTTTAATAGGCAAGAAAAATGGTGTTCTGCTTATCATCCAGTGAGAGTTGAGTCCTTAAGGTCCAGGTGCAAACCAACATGGACTAACTATTGTGGTGGCTACACAAATATGCCTTTGGTCATTGGCTCATCAGATGTCAAAACTGTTCTTTCATGATACAGATAGAGCATACAATTTTAAACAATTTTCCAATTTACTTTTTATTATCTAATTTGCTTAGTTGTCTTGGTATCTTTTGTTGAAAAGTAGGCTTGGGAGCTAGCTGCTGATTGGTGGCTGCACATATATGCCTGTTGTCATTGGCTTACCGATGTGTTCAGCTAGCTCCCAGTAGTGCATTGCTGCTCATTCAATAAAACATACTGAGAGAATGAAGCAAAATTAATAATACAAGTAAATTAGAAATGTGTTTAAAATTGTATGTGTGATCTGAATCATAAAAGAACAAAAATTGGGTTTCATGTCCGTTTACGTTAGTTCCCAGTAGTGCATGCTGCTCTCGAGCTGAATTTAACTATGTGTTTAACTCATTTACAAGGGGAAGCAGATACTTATATGCAAACAATAGTGCAATAATTAAATGCACTACAAGTTGAAAGTAAATGTGAACGCGTGGGCACAATCACGATTTACGCTAGAAGGATAACTGCAACCTCAGAGCTCTAGTTAACTGTTTACTCAACAAAAAGTGTCACAAAACACATCACTAATACATTTAAAAGTACAGTTACACTTATAATAACACTGATAAAAAATTATTAAAAAAAATATTGCACTGTACTGTATATATATATATATATATATATATATATATATATATATATATATATATATTTAACATTTCAATGTTCTTCACATAGAAGAATATGTTCTATGTATTTTTAAATGTATATTTATATATATATATATATATATACATACACACAGTATATACACAGTATATATATATATATATATACACACAGTATATACACAGTATATATATATATATATATATATATATACATAGACAAAGGATGAACTCACAGGACTTTCACGTTTTCGTGGCTATCCTATGAGCTGACGCTGTTTAGCATGCTACTTATGGCTTTTCATATATGATTTTCTATATGATCCTCTTTGTATCTATTACTAATATGTCACAGCGTTACTAGTTCTAGCTCCACAACAATGCTCAAATGTTACCTCTATCCACTAGTTATAAGCTTGTATAACTAATGGTTGTTTTAAGTTCAATATTATCCTATTTTACTTTGCACATAATATGATTGTGTGTCCCCCTTTTATTCCACATTGCTGCCAACACTCTCTCACTAAGCAGCGTTGTTTACTGTCACTATGGCAACCGTCCCCATGACGATTTGTGCACACACATATACACGAGCGTTTTTGATTATTATATAGCATGACAAGCTCATGCACACTTATGTTATTTTATTTTGCTTTACAAACTGTACATGAAGATTAACCTAGGATCAATTAAGTTAATTTGTTTTGTGATATCAATGTACAGTGTTTTTCTATTATCACCGAAAACCGAAGTGACGTATCACAACTTCCGGTCTCGGCTTTCACGGTGGAACGCAATGTGCGTTCCACACTCAAAGTTTTTGGCGCACTTTTGGAGGGCACAAGGTTTGTGTTTGGTTGTGATTATACACACTATAAAAGGTTTGATTTATGTCTTGTTTGTATGCTGATGAAGGGGTTGTGAACCCCAAAAACGTTCCAACATTAAATTGTTATTTTGTGAAAGTCCTGTGAGTGCATCCTTTGTCTATGTATGCACTATTATTCTTGCACCCAGGCTGCTGACTACTTGGAGGGCTGAGCTGGAAGTCGTTTTATGTGTGTGTATATATATATATATATATATATATATATATATATATGTATAGATATATATTTGACCAAAAAAACATTAACTATATATATATACAGTATCTTACAAAAGTGAGTACACCCCTCACATTTTTGTAAATATTTTATTATATCTTTTCATGAGACTCCATGCCCAAGAGGGTTAAGGCAGTGCTGGAAAATAATGGTGGCCACACAAAATATTGACTTTTTGGGCCCAATTTGGACATTTTCACTTAGGGGTGTACTCACTTTGGTTGCCAACGGTTTAGACATTAATGGCTGTGTGTTGAGTTATTTTGTGGGGACAGCAAATTTACTCTGTTATACAGGCTGTACACTCACTACTTTACATTGTAGCAAAGTGTCATTTCTTCAGTGTTGTCACATGAAAAGATATAATAAAATATTTACACAAATGTGAGGGGTGCACTCACTTTTATGAGATACTGTATGTATGTAAGTGTATATATATATATATATATATATAAATTTACGAATGAATATAACATATTGTGCTATATGAACAACATTGGAATGTGAAATATACATATTTTCATGTTGGGTTAGAGCACTTGTGAAAATGCCATTGGCTTTGAGCGTGAGTAAGGGTGTTTCTTTTTACTTTCCTTGCTCCATTGAAGTCTATGGGAAAATACGTTAATGTGGTCTCGATATTCTGTTTTTGTCTTTTAGTTAGTGCGCAAGCGAAAACTTTTCACTTTCACTTTGTAATACACCCGCTACCTGACGTGCTATTAAAAAATAGCAGAAATTAAGAGATCACTTTTTAAAGAATCATATCTGTGAATTAAAATTGTACCTTATTGATCTGTCAGAATGGGTAGAGGAATAAAAGTACTTTTGAAAGGTTGACATATGTTTGGGGTTTTCCCCCCATTTTCCCCAACCAAGAGCACCACTTCAAATCTGGTGTACAAATGTTCCCATCTGTCAGCTGTACTTATGGATTTTGAAAATGCTGTACTTTATATGGTCTTGTGGAACCAAAAGCTGTGACACTAGATCTCATACGATTAAATTTTTTAAATGCAGGATTTAGGCTTGTTTGTATGTATTTCAAAAGTAAGTCAGCTGTAGTGTAAACTGAACAGTGTTAAGTTAACCTGTCTCATTTCAAACACTGAGAAAGCTTAGCCTGAGAGTATAACATTTTATGCAGATGTAAAAATATTAGATAAAATGTCTCCTGGCATCTGGAAAGTCCTTACATAAAGGGGCAGTAAACTCGAATGTAATTATATATATATATATATATATATATATATATATATATAAATATATATATATATATATAAATAAAAAAAAATCATATCTGCCAAAAGGGCACCTACCATTTGTGTATTGAGGAGAAAATAATTTCTACAGCATTGTCAAATAATAATAAATACACTGTCACGGTGACTCATTGCTATGGTCATTGCAATAGACGCAGGCGGTGCTTCAGAGCGTGTGGCTCTCTCTTTATCCTAGATGCTGCTCCTCTGTACACCTGTGTGCAAAACAAACTGGGAACAAGTCAGGGTTCAGGGACTTATGTAATCACTTATGTAATCAATCCACTTTTCCTAGCTTTGCTTAGGCCTAGGGTGATTACATAAGTCCCTGAACCCTGACTTGCTCCCAGATTGTTTCATTAAGAGCTTGCATTTGTGTGCATGGCTGCATTTGTGTGGCTGTATTAGGGACCCAGGTTTTTGGAAGAGACCTTGACGTGGTACCTGGGCTTGTCCCATTTGGCCAAATGCAGTAACTGACTCTTCCAGTTTTGCTTTTAATCCTAGCTGGGGGCTTGTGAGTGAATGCTGGACTTTTTCTGTGTGCTGTATTGTTTGTTTTGTAATTTTCCCTATGACCTGCACCTTGGCAGGCCCGGGGTTAACTGCCTGTGACTCTGGAAATAGTGTAGCTTTAAGTTAGTGCAATAGCAACCAAAGCTGAGCCTGTTTAGGAGTCATGGGATGTGTACCCAGTCTGGTCTGAGAGTGTTGTCCACTTTTTCTTGTTTTGATTATGCCTATGGTGATTACATAAGGCCCTGAACCCTGACTTGTTACCAGTTTGTTTAATTAAGAGCTTGCATTTGTGTGCGTGGCTGCATTTGTGTGGTGGTATTAGGGACCCAGGTTTTTGGAAGAGACCTTGACGTGGTACCTGGGCTTGTCACATTTGGCCAAATGTGGTAACTGACTCTTCCAGTTTTGCTTTTAATCTTAGCTGAGAGCTTGTGAATATCGAGACCACGTTAAAGTATTCTCCCATAGACTTCAATGGAGCAAGGAAAGTACAAAGAAACACCCATACTCGCGCCCAATGGCATTTTCACAAGTGCTCTAACCCAACATGAATATATGAATATTTCACATTCCAATGTTGTTCATATAGCACAATATATACAGTATATCATAAAAGTGAGTACACCCCTCACATTTGTGTAAATATTTTATTATATATTTTCATGTGTCAACACTGAAGAAATTACACTTTGCTCAAATGTAAAGTAGTGAGTGTACAGCCTGTATAACAGTGTACATTTGCTGCCCCCTCAATATAACTCAACACACAGCCATTAATGTCTAAACCATTGGCAACATAAGTGAGTTCACCCCTAAGTGGAAATGTCCAAATTGGGCCCAATTAGCCATTTTCCCTCCACGGTGTCATGTGACTTGTTAGTGTTATAAGGTCTCAAGTGTGAATGGGGAGCAGGTGTGTTAAATTTGGTGTTATCCCTCTCACACTCTCTCATACTGGTCACTGGAAATTCAACATGGCACCTCATGGAAAAGAACTCTCTGAGGATCTGAAAAAAAGAATTGTTGCTCTACATAAAGATGGCCTAGGCTATAAGAAGATTGCCAAGAAACTCAAACTGAGCTGCAGCACGGTGGGCAAGACCATACAGCGGTTTTACAGGACAGGTTCCACTCAGAACAGGCTTAGCCATGGTCGACCAAAGAAGTTGAGTGCACATGCTCAGCATCATATCCAGAGGTTGTCTTTGGGAAATATACGTATGAGTGCTGCCAGCATTGCTGCACTGGTTGAAGGGGTGGGGGGGTCAGCCTGTCAGTGCTCAGACCATACGCTGCACACTGCATCATATTGGTCTGCATGGCTGTCGCCCCAGAAGGAAGCCTCTTCTAAAGATGATGCACAAGAAAGCCCGCAAACAGTTTGCTGAAGACAAGCAGACTAAGGACATGGATTACTGGAACCATGTCCTGTGGTCCGAGGAGACCAAGATAAACGTTTTTGGTTCAGATGGTGTCAAGCGTGTGTGGTGGCAACCAGGTGAGAAGTTCAAAGACAAGTGTGTCTTGCCTACAGTCAAGAATGGTGGTGGGAGTGTCATGGTCCGGGCCTGCATGAGTGCTGCCAGCACTGGGGAGCTACAGTTTATTAAGGGAACCATGAATGCCAACATGTACTGTGACATACTGAAGCAGAGCATGATCCCCTCCCTTCAGAGACTGGGCCACAGGGTAGTATTCCAACATGATAACAACCCCAAACACACCTCCAAGATGACCACTGCCTTGCTAAAGAAGCTGAAGGTAAAGGTGATGGACTGGCCAAGCATGTCTTCAGCCCTAAATCCTATTGAGCATCTGTGGGGCATCCTCAAACGGAAGGTGGGGGAATGCAAGATCTCTAACATCCACTAGCTCTGTGATGTCGTCATGGAGGAGTGGAAGAGGACTCCAATGGCAACCTGTGAAGCTCTGGTGAACTCCATGCCCAAGAGGGTTAAGACAGTGCTGGAAAATAATGGTGGCCACACAAAATATTGACACTTTGGTCCCAATTAGGACATTTCCACTTAGGGGTGTACTCACTTTTGTTGCCAACGGTTTGGACATTAATGGCTGTGTGTTAAGTTATTTTGAGGGGACAGCAAATCTACACTGTTATACAGGCTTTACACTCACTACTTTGCATTGTAGCAAAGTGTCATTTCTTCAGTGTTGTCACATGAAAAGATATAATAAAATATTTACAAAAATGTGAGGGGTGTACTTACTTTTGTGAGATACTGTATGTATGTATGTATGTATATATATAAGTGTGTAGTGCCAGAAAAGGGTTCATTGGTGGATACGTGAGCTGCAACCACAGCATTTTTGCAAGGCAATAAATCCACTGCAAGAACAAAATCTAATCAGTAATTAATAAAATAAAATCTAATGAAACAGGGATGTGTCTGATAGAGAGATGTTCACTTGGGCATCACAGGGATAGACTGCTTCAAGCTGCCTATTGGGAAATGAGGCGTGAAGAGACTTTTCCGGATTTACGACTGGCAAAGTATCTCTGCAGATCTCTTATGCAAGTTCAAAGCATAAACATTTTAAGGCTTGTTGTTCTTTCAGTGTATCTGCTGAGATACATTGCCAGTATGATTGCGTGCACAGGCTGAGCAACTCTAACAGACAATAAAAAAACTGTCTTCTTTAGCCTACTCTGGATTACTGCTGGGAACATGAATTCCAGCCTCACCAGACGTACAGAGCACTGAGCAGAGGAGACTAGGGAGCGTATGGGAGACAGGCAGCTCTTGGAACAATAATCAATTTGAGTTGTGATATTTGCCTTAATTTCCTGTAATTGAACAGGGATGTAGCTAATTGAGAGTTGCTCACTTGGGCATACCAGGGACAGATTACTTCAAACTTCCGTTGTCTACTTTGGCTGATGTACTTATCACCGCAAACATTTCAAGCACAGCTGCAATGAACTTGCTGAGTCATAGCGTGGAGCATAGACCTTGCAAAGCTGTAGTTAGCTCCGGACTCACTGCAGCTTTGCGAGGTCTATGCTCCACGCTATCACTAAGGAAGTGAATGGCAGCTGTGCTTGAAATGCTTGGTGATAAGTACAGTGATCAGCCCAAGACAACGGAGTTTGAAGCAATCTGTCCCTGGGATACCCAAGTGAGCAGCTCTCAATCAGACACATCCCTGTTTCATTACAGAGAAAAGAGAGAGAAGAGAGTTACACCTGTTGCTGAGGTAGTCAATCGGGCTATCAGTTAATTTACATACCTCCACATCGAAGCTTCATTTCAAAGGCACACTGACTTCCTGCTTCGGTCCAACCAGGCTAACTACAAAGCAAAGCAGCTACAACATGCTACTCCCCACACCCCTGGCTCTCACTGTCTTTACAGAAGCCCTTGGCGCAGTAGTTACAGCCTGAGCGCGGGAAAATCAGGAACATGATTGACATAAAAAATAAGTTCAATAGTTAAAAATCAAAGTCGCCCGGCCAAGTGCCGGCCCCCAAAATTTGTCGTTCTAGGCACCGGCCTTGTTGGCCTATGCAATAATACGCCCCTGACTCATTGGCACTCTTCTCTACGATGTTCTCCATTTCAAGCCGCAGCAGGTTACCAACCACGTGTCTTTCCTCTTTCTGCTCAGTCCACAGGGGTCCCTGCTGCCGACCGACACATCACTAACTTCATTACTCATTGGCAACGTATTCGCTCTCAGTTACGTTCAGCTGTCTCCAGATACAAGAGGTTTGCTGATCATCATAGAGCTTCTGTTTGTGCCTTTTCAGTAGTTGAACGTGTTTGGGTCTCTACTCGACATATTCGTCTACGTTAACCCAGTCACAACTTAGGGCCCAGGTTTATCGGCCCTTACAAGGTCCTTAAAAGACTTTCTCCTTTTGCCTACAAAGTGGCCTTGCCCAGAACCCTGCATATACACCAAATCTTCCACATCTCACTACTCAAACCCTACATCAAGAACAGATATACTCGACTCAGACCTCCTCCGCTCTTAATTCATGGTGAACCTGACTACGAGTTTGCTAATATCTTGGATTCCAGATACGGGTGCAGGCAACTGCAGTACCTCGTGCATTGGAAGGGTTACTCTGTGGCAGATCGTTCCTGAATTCCTGCCCGTGATGTGCATGCTCCTTCTTTAGTCTCCAGATTTTGTGCTACTCATCCCTCCAAGCCGACTTTGGTTCCCAAAGGTAACCCCTAGGAAGGGGGCTATGTCATGCTGCCACGCTGCTACTTGTTATGACTGTTGCCATAGATGCGGCAGTGGTGACTCATTGCTATGGCCGTTGCCATAGACACAGGCGGAGCTTCAGAGGGTGTGGCGATGGCGTCATCGCCACACGCTGCCTCTCTATCCTGGATGCCGCTCCTCTCTACACCTGTGTGTCTCCCTTAGCGTGAATCCGCGCCTATGTAGGTACCTGCAGTGCTTACATGCACTGCCCAAGTATAGGTGTTACTTAGTGTGCTCCTGGGTGTTATTGTTACTGTTTGCTGGACTGTTATATTGTTGCTGACCTCTGCTTGTCTGACCACTCAGCCTGTTAACCCCTAAACCGCTGGACTGATATACTGCTGCTGAACTCTGTTTGTCTGACCATTCTATTGGTTTACCCCTGAACTGTTATACTGTTGGATTTCCCTTTCTTGCGGATTCTTGCCGGTTCCTGGTCCTTCTATTGCTTTACCCTGAACTGCTATACTGACGAATTTCCTTCCTATTGTCGCTAAGGACTGCCCTGCCTACTGTGAGTACTGCTTACCTCATTTTGCAAACTTTCTCTGCTCTGGGATATTTCCTATCACTCCACTTGACGCCGGGATAAGAAGACTACTGGCCAAGTTTGGTTTGATAGAGGAATATACCACAAGCATTACATACACTGCTGCATATTGCTAAAATGTTTTTATGGACCCCTGGCCCCACCATACAACAGCTACCACACTGAAGTTACTATCTGAAATTGCACAAATAAATACAAAATATTTACCTACTCTGCAAATAAAAGTGATCTGCCGTCTGACTCAGGCACACACTGTACAAATTTAAGTGCCAAGTCTGTCTCACACTGTGCATAGTGGTTTAGTGCACACTCAGAAATCCTCTCAGATGCTAATGCTTTACTCCTTGTAATTACATTTCCCATGCTTAATAGCACTCTGCTGTAGCGCCCTCTGGTGGCTGCCAAAATGTAAATATTTTTTTTTTAAATAATAGTTGTGCTTGCCTAATTGGGCCCCCTGGGTCACCCTATTCAACCCCTGATGGTGGCCCTGAAAGCAAATACCCTAATGGAAGTTGTTTTTATTGTTTTAAAATTAATTGCTGCTACTTAATATTATTATTGTTATTATTGTTTAATTATACTGATTGTGTTTTTTGTTTTTTTTATTAAACTTTTTTATTGAGAAAATAAGAAGTCAACATACATAGGTATCAATAATATCCACGTAAGGGTGAAAATCATGCATAAATGGTTACATGTGGGGTATATTCAGAAGTGAGCATATTAAACAGAATAAAACAGGTATGAGAGAAGATAATGATTATCAAGCATATATAATGAACAGCGAATAATAGCAAAATTGTGACTGCTGGTCTTCAGAAATACACTATTTAAAAAAATTACAGTAGCTCTTATTCTATTGGCTATTCAAATCAGCCAATAGAATTAAAGTAGCTTGCATCCGATTGGCTGATTTGAATTTGAAGGCTCAAATCAGCCAATAGGAATTCAAGGGACGCCATTTTTAATCGCGTACCTTGAATTCCTATTCAGTGTATGGCGTCGATCGTATGAAGAGGATCCTCCACGCTCCGGCTCCGGTCTTCAGTTCCAGCCCAGCGTCGCCGATCTTCAGTTCCAGCATCGCCGGTCTTCAGTTCCAGATGGACGGTCTTCAGCTCTGCGGTCATCGGTCTTCAACTCATCCGCTCCGCGCCGGCTGGATCCTGGAAGAAGAAGAGGTCGCCGCCTGGAAGAAGACTTCATTGCCTGGAACAGGACCTTCTCCGCCGGTCTTCAGGACAGGTAAGGAGCACTTGGGGGTTAGACTTAGGTTTTTTTAAGGGGGGATTGGGTGGGTTAGAGTAGGGGTATGTGGGTGGTGGGTTGTAATGGGGGGGTTGTTGTTTTTTTACAGGTAAAAGAGCTGATTACTTTGGGGAAATGCCCCACAAAAGGCCCTTTTAAGGGCTGGTAATAGAGCGGATTACTTTTGTAATTTAGATTAGGGTAGGGAAATTTTTTTATTTTGGGGGGCTTTGTTATTTTATTAGGGGGCTTAGAATAGGTGTAATTAGCTTAAAATTCTTGTAATCTTTTTTTATTTTTTGTAATTTAGTGTTTGTTTTTTTTGTAATTTAGTTTAGTGTATTTAATTGTATTTTAGTTTAGATATTTGTAGTTTATTTAATTAATTTATTGATAGTGTGGGTGTATTTGTAACTTAGGTTAGGATTTATTTTACAGGTAAATTGGTAATTATTTTAACTAGGTAGCTATTAAATAGTTATTAACTATTTAATAGGTATTGTACCTAGTTAAAATAAATACCAAGTTACCTGTAAAATAAATATAAACCCTAAAATAGCTACAATGTAATTATTAATTATATTGTAGCTATCTTAGGGTTTATTTTATAGGTAAGTATTTAGTTTTAAATAGGAATAATTTAGTTAATATTATTAATATTATTTAGATTTATTTTAATAATAATTAAGTTAGGGGTGTTAGAGTTAGATAGGGTTAATATATATGATATAATAACTATATTAACCCTAATATAATTAGGGTTAATATAGTTAATATAGGTGGCGGCAGTTTAGGGGGGTCAGATTAGGGGTTAATATATTTAATATAGGTGGCGGCGGTGTAGGGGGATTAGATTAGGGGGTAATACATTTAATATAGGTGGCAGCGGTGTAGGGGGATTAGATTACAGGTAAAAGAGCTGATTACTTTGTGACAATGCCCCGCAAAAAGCCCTTTTAAGGGCTGGTAATAGAGCTGGTTACTTTGGGGCAATGCCCCGCAAAAGGCCCTTTTAAGGGCTGGTAATAGAGCTGGTTACTTTGTTAATACATTTAATATAGGTGGCGGGGGTGTAGGGGGATTAGATTAGGGGTTAATACATTTTATATAGTTGGCGGTGGTATAGGGGGATTAGATTAGGGGTTAATACATTTAAAATAGGTGGCGGCGGTGTAGGGGGATTAGATTAGGGGTTAATACATTTATTATAGGTGGCGGCGGTCTAGGGGGATTAGATTAGGGGGTAATATAGTTAAAATAGGTGGTGGAGGGGTAGGGGGCTCACATTAGGGGGTAATAATTTTAATATAGATGGCGGCGGTGTAGGGGGATTACATTAGGGGTTAATAATTTTAATGTAGGTGGCGACGGTGTAGGGGGATCACATTAGGGGGTTAGACATTTAATGTAGGTGGCGGCGGGGTCTGGGAGCGGCGGTTTAGGGGTTAAACACTTTATTAGGGATTGCGGCGGGGGATCGCGGTTGACAGATAGATAGACATTGCGCATGCGTTAGGTGTTAGGTTTTATTTTGCAGGTAGTTTAGGGAGTTACGGGGCTCCAATACTCAGAGTAAGGCCTACTACGCCTGCAATTTGTGGCAAGGTGAAAATGGAGTAAGATTTCTCCATTTTCGCCACGTAAGTCCTTACGCTGTATATTGGATACCAAACTGCAATGGTTTGGTATACCTGTCTATGGGCCAAAAAACTACGGCCAAAGGCAGAAATATACAAGCGTAACTGCTATGTTACGACGTATATGTAATACCAAACCAGTGCAAAATTTGGCATCGCCGGCTTTTGCGGGCGACGATTTATATCGGATTGCGGCCCTAGGTGCTAGGATAAAATCAGGTTATGGGGTATCTGTACAGCTGAAGGACTAGAGGGGGTCAGTGAGTTGTGTCCCTAACCCTACATCTCCAAGCAGTAATACCACTGTAGGGGCGACTAAAGATATGGAGAGTATAGGATTCAGTCATCTATGGTCTAACAAATTACCCATATCAGTGTGACCGCCATCTGTGAGCTAGTCTAAGTTCATGTAGATGAATGTAGGCCTAGGTTATCCCACAGAGTGTGTGAGGAAACAAGACCTTATCTAATAAGGACAAGCTATAACAATTTTAACATAGATGAGGGTTACAAACTTTTCCTGTGAAGAAAAAAACTAAACAAAAATACAACATAATCACAACTATGATAACATTTTAAATTAGCAGTTGTACTGTTCAGAGTACATTACCAAATGTCCATAGGTCGGTCGGCATCCTTCCAGAATTATGGGACGACTAGGCATCTCTGCTTATGTAAATAGGTAGCAGAATATTGTGGGAAGAGAAAGGAGAGGAGAGAAAAAAAGAAAAAAAGAGAAAATGTGTTATCTCAGGAATGTAATTTACAGAGTAATTCTTCCATCTCTGAAAGTTACGGGTCTTTAGAGGACGATGGGATGTCTTTCCTTTTGGCTTGGTAGCTGAATGTTTGTGATAAAGGGTGCCATGCTGGCGCTGCAGCATTGAGTTTCTCAGTTTTTTCGGTAATAGGGTTAGATTGGTTTGGAGGAGGAAGTAATTTCAAAGACTGCAACAGTTTAGTTCCCTGATCTGGTGTGGTAATGGAGTAGGAGGCGTCCTCAATTTGAAAAAGGAGCTTGACCGGAAATCCCCATATATATTTAACATTATTGTTGCGGGGGCATAGGGTGACTTGCTGAAAGGAGCGCCTCCTAGACAGGGTATGAGAGGACAGGGCTGGAAAGATCTGTATGGTCTGGAAAGGGTCTTTTAAGTTTTTGTTCTGGAATGATGCTCTAAGTATCCTTTCTTTAAATGTATAATAGTGAAGTGGGATGATGAAATCTCTGGGTGCTCCTGAAGGTGAGTTCCTCGGCCTGAAAGCTCGATGAGCTCTATCCATAAGGGCCTCTTGGTCTTGTATGGGTCCTAGGAGCTCTCTGAATAAATCAAGCAGATATTTAGTGAGATCAGGAGTACCAACATCTTCTGGAATGCTTCTTAGGTGGGTAAACAAGAACTTCCAAGCCTTTATCCTGTAGATAAATGAGCAGGCATCTGCGGTGAATAGCAGGTGGAGAAGATAGATCTGGCACCCCCCTATGTGGTGGGCTTAGGACATCATAATGTCAGGGTGGGTAGGACTTAAAAAGATCCAGAGTTCTTATCGACCTAGAGGTAAACCTGTTGAAGGGTCACATAATCTGTAGGTAGGCTGTCCCTATCAAGGGGAAGTAGCTCTATTCCGAGCAAATAGGGGAAAAGGAGTGTAGGGTATGACCCGCAGGCAATAAGGGCCGACGGGAAAGGGGGGAGAAAAAACAGAAAGCTGCTATGTGTGGTTACCCTGTTTCAGCTGGCTATGGAGCCAGAGGTTAGAGAGAGAGAGTCCTTGAGCTAGCCTCCTGGAACTACAGGTATGTAAGAAAGATCAGGCTGGTATATACAAGGGGTTCACAAGTCTGGGTGTATTACCAGTGATGGTTTACCATAATGAGCAAGGTTGGTACTGAGGGTTTTTGTAGGAGTCTGGGTTGCAGGTGCAGGATATTGTTAGAAGGAGTAAGTTAGTGGTAGTATTAACGAGTTCTAAGAGGAGAGCAGTTAGGTTTACTATTTTTCTCCCCTTGTTCTTTTCTGATTTTACTAGGTGTTTAAGTCTGCATTTCTAAATGTGTGCCCCAAAGCTATATAGCAGTGCAGGTGGATTAAATGTACAACCTGGGTTGTTGGGGACTCTGTGTTGTCGACAGGTTATGAAGAGACCCAAGAGGAATTAAGGTGTTGGCAGGGAACTGTTAGGCTTTCATAAACGTGGCCCAGAGAGTTACGGTATCTAAAAGGTGCCCACGTGGGGCTAATGAGGGCAGAGAGATGCCGAGCAGGATTCAGAGTAGGCCTATGCTGGTTAAAGTAAGCACCTTGATGGGGTGCGTGACTGCAGGGGCCATGTAACGCTGTCCGATGACAGTCTCACAGTACCTTAGTGAGGGCAAGAGGTGTGCAGTTCCACTTTACACGGCCGTCCACAGTTGAGCCTCCCACTGTTCCGACGGATAGAAAGCCTCCAGAGTCAAGACCGATGAGGTAACGGTCGGTTAGGAGCCGGCCAAAAGATTGCAGCTGAGAGTTGGAGGGTTGCGACTGAGTCTCCTTTCAGTGTATGGGGATCGTAGGGGTGAGTAGGCTAGTCCGCCGTCTATCCGCTGTTAGTGTGTTCCCACGAGAAGTTCCACTAGTCACCACAGCGTCTCCCCAACCTCCGCTTAGCTGACTGTCCGAAATCTAGCTCCAGTTGAGAGAGTTCTTGCAAGGAGCAGGTAATGGGTCAGAGATGGTGCATAGAGAAGGCAATCAGGTAGGGAAAAGTTAAGTCTGAAGAATGGCGCCAAAAGGATCCGGAAAGATACTGGTAGTTGTTTCCTGTCATTGCTGAGAGATATATCAAGAAGATAGTTCTTCTTATCTCCACTATGCCGGGTTTTCTTTTTTTCTCCCTGCCAGGGTAGTGACAGTAGGATTAGGGATGTAGAGTCAAATAATACAGGGGTTAATAACCCCAAAGAAAATATTAAAAAAGGCACTTGGTCTGCAGAGCTATCTAAAAGTGCGGCCACCTTGTATCTTGGCAAGCTCCGCCCCCCCCAATTGTGTATTTTTAATTTACCCAAATAAAGCAAAACACCTTTATATATATATATATATATATATGTTGTATTTGCTCTTATTTCTTCCAATGTGTTAAAAAGCAATTGCAAAATTATCTGCAATACATAAAGCAGCCTTGTGTCTGAAAAACAGTTCAAAGCACGTGCACACTCCTGAGCGTACTTCAGTATTCTCTCACGGAAAGAAGCACATCTTCAACAAAGAGATCAAGAGATAGAGGTAAATCTAATCAGGGAAATAAATTGGAACGTGTTTTCTTTTTTAAAGTGATAAAAAAACCATGAGATTTGTATAGAAAAATATTGAGTTATTCATAATAAAACAACTTTAAAATATACTGTCCTTATTAATTTTATCATCTTTTCATGTAATATAGTTCTGAAAATTGTAGATTTTCTAATTCTCAGAACTTAAAATGCACCTGCTGATTTCTCAAGACTAACTGCTAAATATCTTTTCCTAAATGGCTTTATCAGATAACAACTGCAAAACAAATCACTTTATACTCATTTTATGACCGTAGCCTTGTTGTTTGCAGACCAAAGCCTGGATAGGCTCCTCCAAAAAAGGCAAATGGTGGGTGAAGTTTGGCTATTTAAAAACAACAACATTTGCAGCAAACATGTTTTAAAGGGACATTAAACTGTTTTGCACAGCTACAAAAGAAAAGTAAATATTCATTGTGTTATTTCATTTCATATTGTTCCTGCAGCTTTTATCAAATCAGTTCTCCTGTTTTAATAGCTTAAAGGGTCAGATACTAAAACTCTGCCTCTTTGTACTGAGGCGGCCATCTTAAATCTCAGGTATTCTCACAGCCTGTAACAGAAGCAGTGCACACTCACTAGTAATGTTTTACAGCTGTATTATGTGCTTCACCAGTTTTATATTTTTTACAAAGTTTTACAGTTACACAAAATATTAAAGCACCTAGCAATAATAAATAGCAATGCAGCCACTGCCGAAATGTACAGCTCCTGCCTTGTATCATGCACCCTAACCTGAAGCACATTATACAGCTGTAAAAACATAGGCAATATTACTGATCTGCGAGTGCACTGCTTCTGTCACAGGCTGTGAGAATAACTGAGCTCCAAGATGGCCGCCTCAGTACAAGGAGGCGGAGCTTCAGTATCTGGCATCTTTAAGTTATTAAAACAGGACAACTGATTTGATAAGAACTGCAGGAACAGGATGAAACGTAATAACAGTGAGTAGTGATTGTTTTTTTGTAGCTGTGCAGTAATGAGTAGTAATCATTCTAGGGATGTTGTGCCCAACAGTTTAATGTCGTTTTAAAAATGTTTAGACTGATATGCTATAGCAGTACAACATAATATTGTAATTACAAGGTGTTTACTGTCCCTTTAAACTTTACACTCTATCTGAATCATGAATGTTTCATTTTTTTCTTCCATGTTTTAGAAGTCGCTTCCCTTGACCTGTTCTCTAGTGAGCAAACTAACAAAAAGTGCCAAATTCCAGAGTCTATTCACAGTTGACACTTCGTTTATTCTATGAGTTTTTTTACATATGTTAAAACCTCAGCACATCTTTATTTTTTATACTATTAAAGGGACATAATACTCATATGCTAAATCACTTGAAACTGATGCAGTATAACTGTAAAAAGCTGACAGGAAAATATCACCTGAGCATCTCTATGTAAAAAAGGAAGATATTTTACCTCACAATTTCCTCAGCTCAGCAGAGTAAGTTCTGTGTAAAAAGTTATACTCAGCTGCTCCCAGCTGCGGGTAAAAAAAATAAAAAAAAATGTAGAAATGAACAGCAGCCAATCAGCATCAGCAGTGCTGAGGTCATGAACTCTTACTGTGATCTCATGAGATTTGACTTAACTCTCATGAGATTTCATAGTAAGCTTCCTTTACCTGATTGGTGAAATAATATGAGAGTGCACGATGCTAGTCCCTTCAGATGTCCCAGGACAAACACACTAAAATGCTGCTTAGAAATCCTTTACAATGGGAGGTGGCTACTGAGGAACTTTTGAGGTAAAATATCTTTCTTTTTTACATAGAGATGTTCAGGTGATATTTTCTAATCAGCTTTTTACAGCTATGCTGCATCATTTTCAAGTGTTTAAACATTTGGGTATTATGGCCCTTTAATCTAAACAGCACCTTAACGATCCAATGTAATCTCATCTATATTTTATAAATGACGAACTAACAGAGAAAATTCGGGTTGTGTAGGAGATATATATACACAGCATCAGTGTATAAACACACCCAAACACACATGATATTGCACCATGCATACTGGTGTATGCAGTGTAATGTTATGGTTATATTTGATGTAGCGTTGTACCATGCATACTGGTGTATGCAGTGTAATGTTATGGTTATATTTGATGTAGCGTTGTACCATGCATACTGGTGTATGCAGTGTAATGTTATGGCTATATTTGATGTAGTATTGTACCATGCATACTGGTGTATGCAGTGTAATGTTATGGCTATATTTAATGTAGTATTGTACCATGCAAACTGGTGTATGCAGTCTAATGTTATGGCTATATTTGATGTAGTATTGTACCATGCAAACTGGTGTATGCAGTCTAATGTTATGGCTATATTTGATGTAGTGTTGTACCATGCATACTGGTGTATGCAGTCTAATGTTATGGCTATATTTGATGTAGTGTTGTACCATGCATACTGGTGTTCGCAGTCTAATGTTATGGCTATATTTGATGTAGTGTTGTACCATGCATACTGGTGTTCGCAGTCTAATGTTATGGCTATATTTGATGTAATTCAGCAATAATCAGGACATACTAGTGATGGGCTTATGTATTAAACAAGTATTGTGCCATGATTGGAAGTTCATGTTGATTGTGTTACTGATTGCTACTTATAGTGCCATTAGGTCTCACCTGTGCGGTGGCAACAGACCATAATTACTGTGGTTAAATCTTTTGTTTAGCAAGCTTTCTAAATAACTGTTGACCACGGAGAGAGGCAGGAGTTTCTGGATGAGAAATAAAAAGCGAGTAATCTTCGTAATGTCTACTGGCAATCCATTTTCAGCGACACGATTCAAAACCCATGCACCGCGTCTAGTGCTAAGGAAAACCTACAACACAAAAAAATGGTCAGGGCGTGTGCGATATAATTGAGTAATCATCTGCCGCACCACAACCCTTCACTGCTTCTACATTTGCATTTAACTTACATGTTCCCACTTTAAAGGGACAGTGTACTGTGATCTAATTTGTTCCAAATTATTAATTTTACCCGCTGAACTGTATTACATTGTTTACAGAATGCTATTTTACCTTGATTTTGTTATTTGAAATAGTTGATTTTGTCTGTTGTTTTTCCACCTAGTACTGGTTATAAAAATGCTTAACAGAGAGGTACTAAAATGTTCATTATCCATTGTGTACATTAAGATAAGATAAAAAAGATTTTGTGGGAACATTCCCTTTATACAAAACATGCACTTGATCCCATACCTGTCGCGCCGTCCTGCTCAGCTCCACAGCAATATCGCCACCAGAATTCCCAATCCCTATCACAAGGACTCTTTTTCCTTGATATTCATAAGGCGCCTTATATTCTCGACTGTGAAAGTAATGGCCCTTATATTTCTCTATTCCTAAAAAAGATATTTTATAAATAACATTTCATTTAAAATATCTTATTTTGTTCATTAAAAATGATGACTATAGAAAACAAAAACTATTTATTGGATTTTTTAACTGCCTAATGCAGAGATATTACACACAGAAATTGTATACCATATGGTTAACATTCTTTGTAAATTCTACCTTTTCATTAAAGTTTCACACAGACTTAGGGAGATTAACTCATTTAATAAAAATGTCAATATGTAATTAATTAAAATTAAACTACATTGAAATATTCATTCCTTATATATTTTGCTTGCTTTTGGTGTAAAATAAACATTTTGGATGCAAATTATATTACAAAACGGTGCAAATTTTCCTGAACCAGCTACATACTGCACAGGGATTGCTTAAGAACAATGCACAAATCCATGTACAGTTAGTTTGAATTGTATATAAGCAATGGAGTTAATATATGTAATTAGTTCAGGCAATTTGCAGCATATTTAGGCTGCAAAATTTAACTTCCAGATTTTCTAAGGCGTATGGGACAATTGCATTTTTTATTAATATTTTTTACAGCAAAATCAAGCAAAATACATAAAAAATGTATATAGTAATATTGTTTATTTTTCATGAATTAATTAATTTATGGGGATTAAACAACATATTTAGCACCCATGTATTCATAAAACAGGAATTGATTGCAAAATAATTTTAATTGCCCCTAAACATATTAGCTGTTAGTTATTTCTGGTTAATGTGGTTGAAGTGATAGTACTTTGAAATGACTAGAGATGTGTAAGATCATTGGGACCTGATGAGTGTGTCCTTGGTAGTGACTATAATATGTATGTAAATAATATTAATTACATAGAGGTTTAAACAGTGTAAATACTTGTCAGGAGGAGTTTATCATAAGGTAACATAGTAGCTGAGGTTGAAAAAAGACCATCAAGTTCAATCTATACAAATCTTAATATATGTACAATAAAAGCTCCAGTTGAATGCAATTAAATAAAGGTGACCCATTTAACACACGCAATCATATCCCTAAATTCTGTTTCTAGCCAGAAATGTTTAATTTTAAATGTATCTAAGCCATAGATACATTTAAAATGAAACATTTCTGACTAGAAACAAAATCTAAGGTATTGGCACTTACTACCTCCTTATGTAATGAATTCCACAATTTGATTGCTCTTACAGTGAAAAAAACATTTACATTGCTGGAGATTAAATCTCCTTTCCTCCAACCTTAAATTGTGACCTCTTGTCATAAACAGTGTTCTTGGAATAAACCAAGCTTCTGGCATGTAATAAATATCCTTTTATCATTTTCAATTTCTTGTTGGATTCAAATTTCTTGTTGGATTCAGCCTGAATCTCTAAACCAGTTTCTTAGAACAAGTGAGACTGTAAGGTATCTCCTTGGAAGTTTGTACTCATAATACCAGAGAAGTTGAGAATGTAGTACAACCGATGGTATCTCTCTGAACAGAGCTTCAAATGATTTGGACAGTAAAAGCCAGGGGCTTTACAACAGAAACGATTCAGTACTATAACATCATATCTTCCCTGGAACTTCAAAGGATATATACAGTCTCTGGGGTATATTTATTAAAGTGCGGACGGACATGATACGATGTAGCGTATCATGTCCACCGCACATTGATAAATGCCGACAGCATACGCTGTCGCCATTTATCATTGCACCAGTAGTTCTTGTGAACTGCTGGTGCAATGCCGACCCCTGCAGATTCACCGCCAACCGGCCGCTAGCCGGGGGAATCAATCAACCCGATCGTATTTGATTGTGTTGATTTCTGTCCGCCGCCTCAGAGCAGGTTATGGAGCAGTGGTCTTTAGACATGGGGGCATCAAGCTCTGTATGGAGCTTGATAAATTGACCCCTTAGTCCTTATCACTGAGTCATAAAACAGCATTGTCCAGCATGAAAGGAAGCTAACAGCTTATGCCCTGGAATTCTGTTGAATGTCATTTCTTGGACAAGGATGACACCTACAGGTAGCTGGCTACTTTTTTGGGATTTATCAACTTGACATAAACTTAGGATTTGATTGGTTAAGGCAATCTTCAAGGTGTGGCTATATTGCTTTAAATATGCTGTGTAAAGAACAGGCAGAAGGAAGGACAAATAACGCCAAGGTAACTTCATCTTCCTTTGCATGCTCACACCCACAGGCATAGTGTAGATAGATCAGAAGAATAAAGCCTTGTATGGAAAAAACTGACAAGATTTTAGTCAGTGACCCTGTAATACAAAAAGGGCTTTTTCACACGTCATCTCTGTATATGGGCCATGAATATATTTATATAAAGTAATTGTCACCTCTCAAGCACCTTTTATTTTTAGAGAAAATAGACCCAGTTTGGCTAACCTCTCTTCCATTCCTCTTATTAGCATTGTGGCCCTTCCCTGAACTTTTTCTAAGTCTGTAATGTCTTTTTTTGAGATTGGTTCCAAGAACTGCACTCCATACTCAAGGTGAGGTCTTACCAGGGATTTATATAGTGGCGGAATTATGTTTTCCTCCCTTGTATAAATGCCTCTTTTAAAACATGGTAGTTTCTTATTGGCCTTAGAAACCGCTGCCCTGCATTGTGCGCCCATCTTTAGCTTGTTATCTATAAATATTCCCAAATCCCTTTCCTATTCTGTTTTGCTAAGTCTAGTCCCATTTAAATAATAGGCTGTCTGCTTATTTTTACTTCCAAAATGTAGAACCTTGCATTTTCCAGTATTAAATCTCATTTTCCATTTACCTGCCCATTCTTCTATTTTTTGTAGATCCCCTTGTAAAGCAAGTTCATCCTGCACTGACCTAATGACCTTACACAACTTTATATCATCTGCAAAAATAGAGATGTTGCTAATTATTCCTTGCTCCAAATCATTAATAAATATATTAAAAAGAACAGGTGCCCTTGAAAAGCCTTTTTCAGACATATATTCCTTATTTTAAAGCAAAACCATAGGGTTTGAACAAACCTGTAAAATATATTATGGAAAATAAGGCTTAATTTAACAAACGCCGACTATGATATAAGATAACTTTCATTTTTGCATAATCCAAAAGAAAATACAGTGAAATCACAAGACATTTACCAGGAAAAGATTCTAGAGGTAAGTTGGGGAATGTATGGTGACCACTGCAAATCAGCACAGCATTGAAGATACTTGTCTCTTGCTTTCCTTCCCGTTCCGTAGTGACAATCCATTGACCGGTGGTAGAGAAATCAGCACTCCTCTTGACAATGAGAACACTAGTCTAAAAATGTATAAAATATAGCAGCATATGAAAGACTTTCTATCAAAGAATATATATATATTAGATTGCAAAAATCACAAATGTATTTATTTAGAAAAGGTTTAGGGTTATTTAGACAGAAAATTCCTTTTTTTAAAACAGAAATGGGGATTTTTCAAATTCTTCCATTTATTAAAAAATGAAAGGTCAAGCTTTGCTGAGTCCTCAGAGAAAGCAATATTACCTAGAGAATTTAGAAACCTTGCTAGAATCTGTCTCTAATTATATATTTGTCACTGAGTACAGATAAAGGGATCTCACTTATTTACTCACTAATACACAAAATAAATTAAATACTATTAATACTAAATATTATATGTTAAACGGATTAAACGGATCAAAAGTTGCATTGCTATTAAAAAAATTAAGAGACACCTTTTTTTTTAATATCTCTCTGAAATTATACAAAATTTATTTATTAAAATAAAATAAAAAATCACACAATATATCACAGAATATAATTTTTGAGGACCCATTTAATAAAAAAAAGTCTATAACACTGATCTCTTTTTTGAAAGAATACAAACCCTATATGAATCTTAAACGAGAGTACTATATAAAAACAAAATCTCAATGTAATTTTTATAACATTGTTTATGCACCGTCTCAAGTCCAACTCTCAAGGGGATCTACCCATGCATATAATAATAACAACTATTACTATTCAGCTGCCGATTTGTTTAATTCCGAGAGCGAGCACTGAAAAAGCGCATTGAGTCCAACTGGAAGAAAGGCGCTATATAAATACTAGTTATTATTATTATAGTTATTATTTACGGTCAAATTACGAGTGAAGCTGAAACGTTTGCACACGAGCGATAAGGGGTTTATCACTCATTGGGCTTATCGTTCGAATTATGAGTAAACACGATAGCTTGAGCGTAATCACGATTTACGCTAGAATGATTCGCTAGAGTGATAACCGCATCATCAGAGCTTCGGTTAACTGTTGTGCAAAACTAAAAAGTGTCACAAAATACAAACACAAAAAAAATACATTACAAAGTACAGTTAGAATCATACTAAAAATATCTAATTAAAAATATATTTAAAAAAAATATTGCACTCAAAAGTTATAAGGTCTCAAAAATATGAGGTCTCAGTTGTTAGAAAAAAAGGCAGGCAAAGGGCTTTAACATAGAGATGCATACATATACTTGTCTAAAGATGGATATGTATGTGTGTGTATATATGTGTGTACATATGTATTTATATGTGTATATATGTATATACAGACATATATACAGACATATATACAGACGTGTATACAGACATATATACAGACGTGTATACAGACATATATACAGACATATATACAGACGTGTATACAGACATATATACAGACATATATACAGACGTGTATACAGACATGTATACAGACATATATACAGACATATATACAGACGTGTATACAGACATATATACAGACATATATACAGACATATATACAGACATATATACAGACATGTATACAGACATGTATACAGACATATATACAGACATGTATACAGACATGTATACAGACGTGTATACAGACATATATACAGACATGTATACAGACATGTATACAGACATGTATACAGACATGTATACAGACATATATACAGACATCTATACAGACGTGTATACAGACATATATACAGACATATATACAGACGTATATACAGACATATATACAGACATATATACAGACGTGTATACAGACGTGTATACAGACGTGTATACAGACATATATACAGACGTGTATACAGACGTGTATACAGACGTGTATACAGACATATATACAGACGTGTATACAGACGTGTATACAGACGTGTATACAGACATATATACAGACGTGTATACAGACGTGTATACAGACATGTATACAGACGTGTATACAGACATATATACAGACGTGTATACAGACATATATACAGACATATATACAGACATATATACAGACATGTATACAGACGTGTATACAGACATATATACAGACATATATACAGACGTGTATACAGACATATATACAGACATATATACAGACGTGTATACAGACATGTATACAGACATGTATACAGACATATATACAGACATATATACAGACATATATACAGACATGTATACAGACATATATACAGACATCTATACAGACGTGTATACAGACATATATACAGACATATATACAGACGTGTATACAGACATATATACAGACATATATACAGACATATATACAGACGTGTATACAGACGTGTATACAGACATATATACAGACGTGTATACAGACGTGTATACAGACATGTATACAGACGTGTATACAGACATATATACAGACGTGTATACAGACGTGTATACAGACGTGTATACAGACATATATACAGACGTGTATACAGACGTGTATACAGACATGTATACAGACATGTATACAGACGTGTATACAGACATATATACAGACGTGTATACAGACATATATACAGACATATATACAGACATATATACAGACATATATACAGACATATATACAGACGTGTATACAGACATATATACAGACGTGTATACAGACATATATACAGACATATATACAGACGTGTATACAGACATATATACAGACATATATACAGACGTGTATACAGACATATATACAGACATATATACAGACGTGTATACAGACATATATACAGACATATATACAGACGTGTATACAGACATGTATACAGACATATATACAGACATATATACAGACATATATACAGACATGTATACAGACATGTATACAGACATATATACAGACATCTATACAGACGTGTATACAGACATATATACAGACATATATACAGACGTGTATACAGACATATATACAGACATATATACAGACATATATACAGACGTGTATACAGACGTGTATACAGACATATATACAGACGTGTATACAGACGTGTATACAGACATGTATACAGACGTGTATACAGACATATATACAGACGTGTATACAGACGTGTATACAGACGTGTATACAGACATATATACAGACGTGTATACAGACGTGTATACAGACATGTATACAGACATGTATACAGACGTGTATACAGACATATATACAGACGTGTATACAGACATATATACAGACATATATACAGACATATATACAGACATATATACAGACATATATACAGACGTGTATACAGACATATATACAGACATATATACAGACGTGTATACAGACATATATACAGACATATATACAGACGTGTATACAGACATATATACAGACATATATACAGACGTGTATACAGACATATATACAGACATATATACAGACGTGTATACAGACGTGTATACAGACGTGTATACAGACGTGTATACAGACATGTATACAGACATGTATACAGACGTGTATACAGACGTGTATACAGACGTGTATACAGACATATATACAGACGTGTATACAGACGTGTATACAGACGTGTATACAGACATATATACAGACATATATACAGACATGTATACAGACATATATACAGACATATATACAGACGTGTATACAGACATATATACAGACATATATACAAACATATATACACATATAAACACATAAATACATATGTACATACATAAGACATATATAAGTACATTGGAGCGCTTTGTAGTTAAATAGATGGAAACATGTAAAAAGCATATTTATGCAATATTCATATTTAATAAAGAATTTAACTATGTATTTACTGTAAATATTTGACATTCCAATGTTCTGCGCATAGCAGAATATGTTCTTTGTATTTATAAATATATATTCCTATAGATGTCTGTATATATCTATACCTATCATCATCATGCAATCATTTATATATAGGTATAGCTATACATTGTACCAAAACACATCAGATATATGTGGAAATATTTATTTAAAGGTACAGTCTACTCCAGAATTGTTATTGTTTAAAAAGATAGCTAATCCCTTTATTACCCATTCCCCAGTTTTGCATAACCAACACAGTTATATTAATATACTTTTTACCTCTGTGATTACCTTGTATCTAAGCCTCTGCAGACTGCCCCCTTATTTCAGTTCTTTTGACAGACTTGCATTTTAGCCAATCAGTGACTTCTCACATGTAAATCCACGGGCGTGGTCACAATGTTATCTGTGTGGTCACAATGTTATCTGTATGGCACACATGAGCTTACGCCCTCTAGCTGTGAAAACTGCCAAATGCATTGAAATGAGGGGCGGCCTTCAAGGTTTTAGAAATTAGCATATGAGCCTACCTAGGTTTAGCTTTCAACAAATTATACCAAAAGAACAAAGCAAATGTAATGATTAAAGTGAATTGGAAAGTTGTTTAAAATGGCATTCCCTATCTGAATCATGGAAGTTTAATTTTGACTAGACTGTCCCTTTAAGAATAAATAGAACATATTCTCTATGAGCAGAACATTGGAATGTGAAATATTCATATTTTCATGTCGGGTTAGAAGACATGAGAATATGCGATCCGATTTGTGCTCAAGTTGAATGTTTTTGTCACTTTTTCTTCTCCATTGACTTCTATGGGTGAACAACATGCAATATTCTAAGTTTGGCTTTTTGCGCTTGTCAGATTAGCGCAAGAATGAAAATGTTTACTTTCAACTCAAAATCTGAGCACAACCTGGCATATGGGGGGCGGAGCTTCGCCGTGCTGGTGCATGGACGCAGTGTGAAAGAGCTCCGGAGCTGTCAGGCACTTTTAGGCATCTAGACCGGGATCCACATGGGCTATTGAGGCTATAACTATCACCAACATCAGACCCTATACAATTGGCCTTAATATTACGCTCAGAAACGGACATAGTGGAGTCTGACGTGAGAACAGAGAGCTGCTTAGACGGAGGGCGCGGCTGCCATTTTGCCGACGGCCTGAGACGTTCACTTTCCTCCGATGCTGCTGCTTTGACCTGTCTGAGTGGGGACCCGTGGCAAAACTTACACCTACCTTGATCCCGTCTGGTGACCTGATCTTCTACATCGAGAGTACTTTACAACCGGCGGTGCGGTTCACAGAACATCAGAGGTGATCCGGATGCATCCTTAAACGCCACGTGGATACCACAGGTATCATATTCACACACGCAGTTGCTTAACCATTACACAGAGGCACTAGGGGGTCCCCCAGGAGATGCAGCTGGCTCTATTGCAACACATTGGGGCAGTGTGTCTATAGCCTCACCATCCAGGCTTATATCGAGGCCTCTAGTTGTAACGGATCCTCCTAGGACTTACCAATCATTAATAGCCTGCTTAAGAACCAGCCTTGATGGGCCTACTATAAACATATATAGCAAGACAATGCTCCCTTTATTGTATGAGGCCATCCCATCAGACCTCTTTCGCTGTCCCACAGAAAGCTACCTTCAGCTACAACATTAAACTTCACTGCTCACAATATTCCAAGCTAGAGACTGATAACATTCTAAGGCTCACAAGAGGACCTAGCTAATATACGGATATCTCTTGATTACAACCTGGGGATTGTTTTTGCTGCTAGACGTTTAGATTATTCTTTTAAGGTCTGCTGAGTTTTTGCTGTTTATTATCACAGGAAAACTGTATTCTTACAAGTGCGTTTGTGTTTTACCTTACTGTTTTCATTTTTTGCTAGTGCAGCTCTCCTGCTACCAACTCTGCTTAGCACTTCAGTCAGCCAGAACCCTCAGGTTGGTTATAATTAACTATCCCTTTTCGGCCGGGGCCTTTTTTTGAGAACATTTTTGCTCATAACCTTTCAATTTACGACCCTTCACCACCGCCACTTTCAACTCTATAATGGCAAGCAAAAAGGGCAACAAACCCGATAAACAGACTAAACCACATCAGTTGGGGACATCAGTTTCATCCTTTTTTCACCCACAAGAAGCAGTAGGCCCGGACACTGTGCAATCTCTAGATCCAACCCCTGCTAACTCTGTTTCTGTTACTATGCAGGATCCTCTACAGTCCATTCAGTCTCAGATTGCTAGCCTCCCTTCCAAATCTGACATAGAATCTTTAAAAAAATTCATAAAGGAAGAAATTAAAGGACCTTAATGACCTAGGTTCTAGAATGGAATACCAAGAGGAGGGCCAAGACCATCTTAACAATATGGTCAGCTCAAATTCCCAACAATTGACCATACATGATTCCATGATTCAAAATCTAAATGATAAAATAGAGGACCTCGAAAATCGAGGGAGGAGGAACAATGTACGCCTTAGGGGAATACCAGAGGAGATCTCTCAAGATCAACTCAGGGCTTACGTTACTGAATTTTTCCACTCTCTCCTACCTCAAACCCCAATACTGCAAAATGAAGACATTGAAAGAATACATAGAGCCCTAAGACCGCCTGCCAAATCTCCTGCTCCTCCTAGTGATGTTATTCTCAGATTTCTAAAATATACCACCAAAGAGGAGATCTGGCAGACTGCAAGAACTAGGCGGTCAATTCAATTTCGTAACCACACTTTACAGATATACCAAGACCTCTGTCCTCAAACAGTCCAATGCAGCAGAGAAATTTGCTTCATAACCAAAATCCTCCAAGAGAAAAACATAAGATATCGTTGGGGCTTTCCATTCAGCCTAATTATTTCATTCAACGGGGGCCAAATTGTTTACAAAAGCTTCTCTGATCTGGACGACATTTCTAAGAAACTTAACCTATCCTTTGACCCACCACCTGTAAAGATCATATAAATCCCTCCTCGGATAGGTCTGGCAGAAGAAGGGTCACCAAGGGACCAGAGACCTTTCTGGTCGAAAGTGGCACACAAGAGGCGCAAGACAGGCCCATCCTCATCACTTTTACCATTACATTTTGCTTGAAGCCTTGATGGGCGTAATATAAACATATATAGCAAGACAACACTCCCTTTATTGTATGAGGCCATCCAATCAGACCTCTTTTGCTGTCCCACAGAAAGCTACCTTCAGCTACAACATTAAACTTCACTGCTCACAATATTCTGAGCTAGAGACTGATAACATTCTAAAGCTCACAAGAGGACCTAGCTAATATATGAATATCTCTCGATTACAACTTGGGGATTGTTTTGGCTGCTAGACGTTTAGATTATTCTTTTAAGGTCTGCTGAGTTTTTGCTGTTTATGTTCACAGGATAACTGTATTCTTACAAGTGCGTTTGTGTTTTACCTTACTGTTTTTCATTTTTTGTTAGTGCAGCTCTCCTGCTACCAACTCTGCTTAGCACTTCAGACAACCAGATCCCTCAGGTGGGTTATAATTAACTATCCCTTTTCGGCCGGGCCTTTTTTTGAGAACATTTTTGCTCATAACCTTTCAATTTATGACCCTTCACCACCGCCACTTTCAACTCTATAATGGCAAGCAAAAAGGGCAACAAACCCGATAAACAGACTAAACCACATCAGTTGGGGACATCAGTTTCATCCTTTTTTCACCCACAAGAAGCAGTAGGCCCGGACACTGTGCAATCCCTAGATCCAACCCCTGCTAACTCTGTTTCTGTTACTATGCAGGATCCTCTGCAGTCCATTCAGTCTCAGATTGCTAGCCTCCCTTCCAAATCTGACATAGAATCTTTAAAAAAATTCATAAAGGAAGAAATTAAAGACCTAAAGAAGGACCTTAATGACCTAGGTTCTAGAATGGAATACCTAGAGGAGGGCCAAGACCATCTTAACAATATGGTCAGCTCAAATTCACAACAATTGACCATACATGATTCCATGATTCAAAATATAAACGATAAAATAGAGGACCTTGAAAATCGAGGGAGGATGAACAATCTACGCCTGAGGGGAATACCTGAGGAGATCTCTCAAGATCAACTCAGGGCTTACGTTACTGAATTTTTCCACTCTCTCCTACCTCAAACCCCAATACTGCAAAATGAAGACATTGAAAGAATACATAGAGCCCTAAGACCGCCTGCCAAACCTCCTGCTCCTCCTAGAGATGTTATTCTCAGATTTCTAAAATATACCACCAAAGAGGAGATCTGGCAGACTGCAATAACTAGGCGGTCAATTCAATTTCATAACCACACTTTACAGATATACCAAGACCTCTGTCCTCAAACAGTCCAACGCAGAAGAGAGGTTCGCTTCATAACCAAAATCCTCCAAGAGAAAAACATAAGATATCGTTGGGGCTTTCCATTCAGCCTAATTATTTCATTTAAATTATTTCATTCAACGGGGGCTAAATTGTCTACAAAAACTTCTCTGATCTGGATGACATTTCTAAGAAACTTAACCTATCCTTTGACCCACCACCTGTAAAGATCATAGAAATCCCTCCTCGGATAGATCAGGTAGTAGAAGGGTCACCAAGGGACCAGAGACCTGTCTGGTCGAAAGTGGCGCACAAGAGGCCCAAGACAGGCCCATCCTCATCGGCTGCGGAATCTTGAAACTACTAGCAACCTTTCTTTGAGAGTTGTTGTCCAGCTCTTACTTCAGTATAGACATGATGGCTCTCAGCCTGTGTGACCTTGGTTTTGAAGAGATTTGCCTCTGGTTTACATTACTAAGGACTGTCCTCCGCTGAGTCAATCCAGTGGTATTGTATAGACATCTAACTTCATTGTTTATATATTTACTCTTCTGTTTTCTTACTTTAATACGCCCAACAGAGTTATATTTCATTCTCTCTATTATGCCATGTTTTAAGACATTTAACTAACGATCACCCTAGAAGGTTACCCGACATCATTCCACCCCCTTGAATGGTGTACTTAAAGACCCTCTCATGCACCACTTTTTGCCATAGAGGTTTATATTTTGTTTTTTGTTTTTTTCTTTTATTGTCCACCCAATTCATGTTCACTAGAATTTCTTTACTTGATTTTGAGTGTATTGATGTACTGTGTTCCAGCTTGGTAACTTACTCTAACGTTTTTACACAATGCGCATTTAAAAGTCATAGGCCTAGATTTAGAGTTCTGCGGCCAAAGGGGTGCGTTAGCTACGCGTGTTTTTTTCTGGCCGCACCTTTTAAATACCGCTGGTATTGAGAGTTCACAGAATGGCTGCGTTAGGCTCCAAAAAAGGAGCGTAGAGCATATTTACCGCAACTTCAACTCTCGATACCAGCGGTGCTTACGGACGCGGCCAGCTTAAAAAACGTGCTCGTGCACGATTCCCCCATAGAAAACAATGGGGCTGTTTGAGCTGAAAAAAAACCTAACACCTGCAAAAAAGCCGCGTTCAGTTCCTAACGCAGCCCCATTGTTTTCTATGGGGAAACACTTCCTACGTCTGCACCTAACACTCAAACATGTACCCCGAGCCTAAACACCCCTAACCTTACACTTATTAACCTCTATTCTGCCGCCCCCGCTATCGCTGACCCCTGCATATTATTTTTAACCCCTAATCTGCCGCTTCGTACACCCCCGCCACCTACATTATCCCTATGTACCCCTAATCTGCTGCCCTAACATCGCCGACCCCTATATTATATTTATTAACCCCTAATCTGCCGCCTCCAACGTCGCCTCCACCTAACTACACTTATTAACCCCTAATCTACCGACCGGACCTGAGCGCTACTATAATAAATGTATTAACCCCTAATCCGCCTCACTCCCGCCTCAATAACCCTATAATAAATAGTATTAACCCCTAATCTGCCCTCCCTAACATTGCCGACACCTAACTTCAAGTATTAACCCCTAATCTGCCGACAGGAGCTCACCGCTACTCTAATAAATTTATTAACCCCTAAAGCTAAGTCTAACTTTAACCCTAACACCCCCCTAAATTAAATATAATTTAAATCTAACGAAATAAATTAACTCTTATTAAATAAATTATTCCTATTTAAAGCTAAATACTTACCTGTAAAATAAACCCTAATATAGCTACAATATAAATTATAATTATATTATAGCTATTTTAGGATTTATATTTATTTTACAGGTAACTTTGTATTTATTTTGACCAGGTACAATAGCTATTAAATAGTTAAGAACTATTTAATAGTTACCTAGTTAAAATAATTACAAAATTACCTGTAAAATAAATCCTAACCTAAGTTACAATTAAACCTAAGACTACACTATCAATAAATAAATTAAATAAAATACCTACAATTATCTACAATTAAACCTAACACTACACTATCAATAAATAAATTAAATACAATTCCTACAAATAAATACAATTAAATAAACTAGCTAAAGTACAAAAAATAAAAAAGAACTAAGTTACAAAAAATAAAAAAATATTTACAAACATTAGAAAAAAATTACAACAATTTTTAACTAATTACACCTACTCTAAGCCCCCTAATAAAATAACAAAGACCCCCAAAATAAAAAAAATGCCCTACTTTATTCTAAATTACAAAAGTTCAAAGCTCTTTTACCTTACCAGCCCTGAACAGGGCCCTTTGTGGGGCATGCCCCAAATAATTCAGCTCTTTTGCCTGTAAAAAAAAACATACAATACCCCCCCAACATTACAACCCACCACCCACATACCCCTAATCTAACCCAAACCCCCCTTAAATAAACCTAACACTAAGCCCCTGAAGATCTTCCTACCTTGTCTTTACCATGCCAGGTTCACCGATCGATCCAGAAGAGCCTCCGATGTCTTGATCCAAGCCCAAGCGTGGGGGCTGAAGAGTGACGTCCATCCTCCGGCTGAAGTCTTGATCCAAGCGGGCAGAAGAGGACATCCAGACCGGCAAACATCTTCATCCAAGCCGCATCTTCTATGTTCTTCAATCCGATGACGACCGGCTGATCTTCAAGACCTCCATCGCGGATCCATCCTTCTTCTCCGACGACTTCCCGACGAATGACGGTTCCTTTAAGGGACGTCATCCAAGATGGCATCCCTCAAATTCCGATTGGCTGATAGGATTCTATCAGCCAATCGGAATTAAGGTAGGAAAATTCTGATTGGCTGATGGAATCAGCCAATCAGAATCAAGTTCAATCCGATTGGCTGATTCAATCAGCCAATCAGATTGAGCTTGAATTCTATTGGCTGTTCTGCTGCGGCGATGTGGGGGGACCTCGGTTTAGGGGTACATAGGTAGTTTATGGGTGTTAGTGTACTTTAGAGCACAGTAGTTAAGAGCTTTATAAACCGGCGTTAGCCAAGAAAGCTCTTAACTACTGACTTTTTTCTCCGGCTGGAGTTTTGTTGTTAGATTTCTAACGCTCACTTCAGCCACGACTCTAAATACTGGAGTTAGAAAGATCCCATTGAAAAGATAGGATATGCAATTGACGTAAGGGGATCTGCGGTATGGAAAAGTCGCGGCTGGAAAGTGAGCGTTAGACCCTTTCCTGACTGACTCCAAATACCGACGGTAGCCTAAAACCAGCGTTAGGAGCCTCTAACGCTGGTTTTGACGGCTACCGCCAAACTCTAAATCTAGGCCATAGTGTTTATTCTTATGATTTAATTACTTATTCTCCTTATAGGTTTTCACAGATATTATGTAAGTGGAATTGTTTCAATTTTCCTCAATATGTGTTTAATTACATGTTTGCTGTCCATACCTTACCGACTCAAAGATTCCCTGTAACTAGACACTATTATTCACCAGATAGGTTTACATTCCTACATCTATCCTCGGCCTCCAAAAGTCAAATTTTTAATTTATTCACTAACCATGGCTGGGACTTAATATTCCCCAAAAAAGAACCAAGGCCCTGAGAGATTACCAGAGACTTAAATGTGATATTATCCTACTCCAGGAGACTCATTTTAAGAAGAGAAGAGAACCTTTGCAGTCCCTTAGAAAGTTTGGCCAAGTGTACCTCTCCTCCCATTCCACAAAACACAATGGAGTGGAAATTTTAATTTGAAAACAGATCCATTTCCATCTTACTAACATTTTTAGAGATAGAGAGGGTAGATTAGTGGTGATCATTGGTCGACTTTTTAATAAAGTTATCACTATCGCCAATGTTTATTCCCCCAATTCTTGTCCTGCTCAGTTTTTTCTCCAGTCCTGCAACACAATTTCTGAATTTGCCAGGAGCAGCCTGATTGTGGGAGGAGACTTCAACTTAGCTCTAGACCCCAACTTAGATTGTTCATCTGGATCATCCTCGGTACCCCAGAAAACTTCAAAACTAATTGTATCACATATGTCAAGGCTAAATTTACATGATGCCTGGAGAATTTACCACCTGCTAGTAAAAGATTATACGTTCTACTCTTACCCTCATCAAAATTATTCACGCATTGACTACCTGATGATAGATGTAACTAGTTTAGCCTTAGTTCAGTCCACTGAGATTTTCCCCATAACTTGGTCCGACCATGCCATGATTAGTTGCTCATTGAACTGGCCCACATCTCAAAGACAGGACCGAACATGGAGATTAGATGAATCGTTACTATCTGACCCATTGACTAAAGTACAAATCCATGGAAAACTCGAATCTTACTTTTTGACAAATTCCACCCCTGATGTGTCTCCTCTCCATGTGTGGGAAGCACATAAGTGCGTAATCAGAGGGTAACTAATAGCGATCAAAGCAGATAGGAACAGACAAAACACCCTGGCACTAAAAAACTTATTAGAAGAATTAGAAAAATTGCAGGATACTCACAAGAGGCATCCCAAAGTTCATTCATTGCTTGAACATATACAACACAAACAAAATCAGTTGGCCCTCCTTTTAGATTTGGAGGCCAAGCATAGAGCCCTCTTCCTTAGGAGGAGATTCTATGAAGGGGGAAACAGACAGGGCAAACTGCTTGCAAGGCTGTTATGAAATAAATCCTCTAGAGATTATATTATGTCTATAAAAGATAATAAAGGAAAGATCTGGTCCACATCTACTGATATTTCTAACAATTTCAGAATCTATTACGAGGAACTTTATAACCTAGACAGAAAAACCACCCCACCTTCTCCTGCAGACATCACAGACTACTTTGCTACACTTCAACTCCCCTCCCTGACAGCAGACCAAAAATCTGATCTAGAATCTGCTTTTACCTTAAAGGAACTTCAGAAAGCTATCCTCTCTTTCCCGCCCGGCAAGGCACCGGGCCCAGATGGTTTTGGCCACTCATACTACTCTAAATTTATTGGCATTCTTGCCCCTCACCTCCTGGCCCACTTTTCTGATATTGACAATAATAAATCCTTCTCCCCCCAATCTCTCCAAGCTCACATTTCTGTAATTTCCGAAGCCAAATGAGACCCCCGATCTCATTCCCAATTATAGACTGAGCTCCCTGTTAAATGCAGACATTAAAATTTTTGCCAAAATGATATCTATTAGACTAAATCAATATCTCCCATACTTAATTCACCAGGACCAGGTCGGGTTTGTCCCCTACAGGGAGGCAATGGATAATACGGTCCGTAATCTTCACCTTCTATGGCACTCTAAAAAACAGGGCCTTCCCGCGATTTGGCTTTCCACCGACACGGAGAAGGCCTTTGATCGGGTTAGATGGTCCTTCCTCAAAGCCATCCTACAGACTCTAGGTCTAGGAGAATCTATGCTTCACAGAATTTTCGCTCTTTATAATTGCCTTAGCGCTCGAATCTCTTTAAACGGTATACTTTCCCCTCCCTTCCTGATCTCGAACGGCACTAGACAGGGGTGTCCCCTGTCCCCTCTACTGTTTGTATGTCTCTTGGAGACTTTTGCTGCCAAAATTAGACAAAATCCGGAGATTAAAAGGTATAACGATAGGAGAAGAGACCTATAAATTATCCCTATTTGCGTATTACGTGAGGTTTTCTCTTACTAATCCTGTCAGGTCGATTTCCACCCTCTTAGAGGAACTATCGCTTTTTAATAGATTGACTAATTTCCTCATTAATCACTCTAAATCTGAATTCCTGGGGGTCTCCTTGTCACCTGCCCTTGCCTAACAAATTGAACTTACTTGTCCCTTTGGCCGGTGTAAAACCTCTCTAAGGTACTTGGGCATATACCTTACTGATGAATTAGAGTCAGTGTATAACTTAAACTATGTCCCTATTAAACTGTCTTTGGAGCGTGAACTTTCTTCCTGGCACTCTAGACATCTTTCCTGGATTGGCAGAATTAATTCAATAAAAATGACAGCCTTCCCCAGACTTCTGTATTTATTACAAGCTCTCCCTGTCCCCCTCCCTCCTCAATTCCTTACGAATATTCAACAGTTATTCAATTCCTTTATCTGGAATGGAGGACACTCTAGCATCAATAAAAAGATAATGATGACTCCCCAAATTCACGGTGGTTTGGGAGTCCCCAATTTGGAACTATATAGACACGCTATATTTATCCAGAGAATCCTTGACTGGAGATTACATAAGAACCAGAAAAGGTGGATTCACCTTGAGGAGCACCTCCATAAAGACCTAAACCTACAATCCATTTGTTGGTCCCCTCAATGTGAAGACCTAATTAAAAATATAGAAAATCCAATTACCAAGGAGACCTTGACTCAGTGGGAGAAAGCTAATAGAATCAACCCATACCTCTCTTCCAGACCTTCCCCGCTCACCTGTTTGATTCATAACACTGAATTCACCTTGACTGATCTAGGGATGCATTTTTCTGACCCAAATCCTTACCCTGACACTGCTGTACACCACCTCTCAGAAAATGAACACCTACACTCGCATACAAAACTGCAGAAACTGGAATTTAATTGGGCCCATAACTGGTTTAATTATAGGAGAATTCACCACTACATTACAACCCATAAACATCAACATAACATGCTGAGACCCATGACTAATATAGAGAAATTGCTGTCATACACTACCTCTCTTAATCATACCTTATCTAAGATCTATTCAATTTTAACACAGCCTACCCCTGGTAACCTGCCTTGCTCTATTGAGTCTTGGGAGAGGGAACTGGGGGTTATCATTCTCCCCCAGGCAGCATCTTCTATATTCATAAACACTAAATCATCTTCTTCATCGGCAGGGTTGTTGGAGATGAACTATAAAATTCTCCATAGCTGGTATTTTACCCCTAGACGTTTACATAAATTGTATCCCACAACCGGAAATGACGGCTGGCGATGTGGCCATATGGGAAGTGGCATGGGCCACATGTGGTGGGGGTGTAACAGCATAAACCAATTCTGGAGAGTCCTCATTGGGGAAATAGAGAAGATTTTCCAGTTAATATTACCCTTAGACCCGCTAATATTTCTCCTGAACAAACATATTAAGCTCCCCTCCAAGGCCCATATTATCCTGTTTCGTATATTTACGAATAGCGCCAAATCACTTATTGCCAAAAATTGGAAATCCCCAGATCCCCCAGATATAATAATGTGGAGAAATAAGGTTACTGACCTCATAGAACTAGAGGAAAATAGATCTTTTAGATTAGATACTAGAGACCTTTTCATTATTGCCCAAGATATATGGGACCATTATGTAAAACTATATTGAGACCTATTTACGCTTACATATTACTAACCTATCTAATTTTCAGTCATATTGATCTGTGGAGACATAGACCTATCACTATTTACATTTTATATGACCTTATACACTTACCTCAATAGTTTGGCTGGTACAGTAATATGGCCTAGTTGGCCACCTTTTATGTTTATGTTATATTTTTTCTTGTTGTTCCCATATTCTTATAAGAGAATAGTTACTATTGTTAGGCAGTATTGATCATATTGAAATGTTATTGAATAATTTGTCCTTGCATTTCCGACAATGTTATGTATTTTTGAAACTATCTCAATAAAAAGGAACTTGGAATAAAATATGAGCACAACCTGACAAGAGTACAAATCTTACTTCTAGCGCATTTAACGATCGAGCGGGAGCATTAATTAGTGCTGCATTCAAAACCTGGCACTTAATGCGCTGAATATCCTTATAGACAAGAGTTGTCGAATTTATTTAATGTGTTTAGGTGTCCTTTAACTGATTAAAGTTTAAATTATGAATGTGCTACAATGTACCTACATGTTTACATTATATAATATTTATTATACAATATTTAATCGTACCTTAAACTGGATGTATTTCAGGAGGTTGAAGTCCTTGGCATACATGCGGAAATAGTCCATAATTTTGGAGTTGTGCATGTAGTTTGGGAAATGATCCGGTATGGGGTAATCGCTATAACACATCATTTCCTTAGAGGTATTGATGATCACAGATCTGTAGATACTGGCTCGGTCTTCCTCTGTGTCATCCTGTTTAAACAGAATTTTTTTTAATTGAATCATTATTTATAGATTCAGTGCTACTGGACACTTGAAATTTAAGAAACATAATACAATTATGGCTACATTGTAATGTTCCTAGGGATAAGATGTGAACAAACATGCATTTCCTGCTAATTAAAATAACGGCTTAAAGGGACACTGAACCCAAATTTTTTCTTTCGTGATTCATACTCCTCTTATCAAATTTTCTTCATTCTCTTGATATCTTTATTTGAAAAGCAAGAATGTAAAATTTAGATGCCGGCCCATTTTTTATGAACAACCTGGGTTGTACTTGCTGAATGGTGGATAAATTCACCCACCAATAAACAAGTGCTGTCCCAAGTCTGAACCAAAAAAAGCCTGGCTCCTTAGCTTAGATGACTTCTTTTTCAAATAAAGATAGCAAGAGAACGAAGAAAATTGATAATAGGAGTAATAGGAGTAAATTAGAAAGTTGCTTAAAATTGCTGCTCTATCTGAATCACGAAAGAAAAAATGTGGGTTCAGTGTTCCTTTAAAGGACCACTAACTACAGCAGAATTACATAATTAACACGTGCATAACAAAAAGACAATGCAATAACACTTACTCTGAATTTCAAATAAGCAGGAGATTTTTCCTCCCATTTGCCGGCCTCCTGTATCATGTGACAGCCATCAGCCAATCAGACTAGTATACGTATACCTTATGAACTTGTGCACATGCTCAGTAGGAGCTGGTGTCTCAAAATGTGTATATATAAAAAGAATGCAAAATTTGATAATATAAGTAAATTGGAAATTTCCTTTTTGACTAAAGTGTCCCTTTAAATGGATTTAAGTTATCCTTCACATGATGGAAACAAATATTGTAATATGTTTGAATAGTCCCTTGTATATAAAGTACATGGACCATGCTCAGCAATGTCTTCTTAGGGACATATACTGTATAATTGAGCTCTCACACTGATAAATCACTGTGTAGCACGTTGAACAGTTCAGAAAATGAATCCACTATAACCTCTCAAGGACAAAAGAAAAACCACAACATTTGATCCATCATACACAAAGCTGCCTTTAAATTGGGCAGGTGATCCAGCTTATGATAGTTGTAACTCTTGCTACAGCTATGCAGTGATTACTCGATCAGCGAAGGAGTTAATTTACTTTTTAATTCTGCAAATAATTATAGAAACCCCCCAAAAAAGAATAAAAAGAAATATACAGTAAGTACAATACATGAATACATTATATCCAAAAGCAAGAGAAATAATCTTAGCATTATTTAAACAGCAAAATGCTAAGTGTAAAAACACCTAGGAAGGTGGCGCACTATAAACAAAAGACTTGTATATAAAAAAGAATTTTAACAAAAGCCAATATGATATAAATAAACACAAAAATACTGTAAATAAAATAAATACTATTGTGATCATTTGTTAAAATAAAACAAGAGATCATATATTTGCACTAAATGATGAACTGTGAGAATAAAAGTCCAAGTTGGAATCTAATTTCAATAATGTGTGAGGCAGCTACACTTGGGGGGAACGATGTCAGTTAACCTTGATGATCTGAATCAAAGAGAAAAGGGGCGCCTCATAGTGAAATTCATATGTCATATAGTCAAAAGAAGGAATAAAATTAAACAATTTGTGATGGCACTTGTGCAGTGCAAACAAGCAGACTGAAACTCTCAGTAGTCTGCTAACTGGATACTTCTCCCGTATCAGGGCGGAACTTGTATCTGGTCGATAAACGTCCCAACAGTAACCAAACGGCAGGTAGCAAATGGCAGGCAAAGATCAGCGGATTGCTGGATTCAAATCACTACTTCTTGGTTCCTGCACTGGTAGTTAGCTGACTACTGAGAGTGTCACCCTGCTTGTTTGCGCTGCACAAGTGCCATCACAAATTGTGAGTTTTATTTTATTCCTTCTTTTGACTGTATCACATATGGATTTCACTATGAGGCGCCCCTTTTCTCTTTGATTTATGTTTTAAACATACACAATAAATATTCTCTTCTTCAATTAACTGTATTAGTTCAAGAAAAAAAAAGAACAAACAAACTAAAGAAGAAAGAAAAAAAAAACTCCCTTTGTTTCTTTATGGGGAGACAAAAAAGGTAATAATATTAATAGCTGTATTCAATTCCTGGCATAGAAACAATAGTCAAAGATTCAAAAAATGGAGTGGCAGCAAAAGTGAAATATAGCAGGTTTATTCAGCACATAAAGTTCAGAAAACACGCAACGTTTCGGGAACTCCTTCCCTTAGTCAATGCAATAGAAACAATAGTCATCCCATTTTTGTAAAGGGGCATGAAACCCAATTTTTTTCTTTCATGATTCAGATAGATGACACAATTATAAACAACTTTCCAATATACTTCTATTATCTGATTTTCTTCATTCTCTTGGTATTCTTTTTTTAAAGAAACAGCAATGCACATGGGTGAGCCCATACCATGTGGCCTAAATGTGCAGCCACCAATCAGCAACTCCTGGGCCTACCTAGGTATGCTTTTCAACAAAGGATATCAAGAGAACGAAACAAATTAGGTAACAGAGGAACAGTAAATTAGAAAGTTGTTTAAAATTGCATTCTCTATCGGAATCATGAAAGTAAAATTTTGGGTTTCATGTCCCTTTATATTGAACATTGTATATCTCCAAGACCATTCCATGAGCTCAGTTATTAAAGGAGCCTGCCTGCTTATCCATTTTCTTAGAACTGACTTTCTAACATAAAGAATAACTGTGTTTCACATACATATATAGTCACATACATATATAGTCACATACATATATAGTCACATACATATATAATCACATACATATATAGTCATATACATATATAGTCACATACATATATAGTCACATACATATATAGTCACATACATATATAGTCACATACATATATAGTCGCATACATATATAGTCGCATACATATATAGTCACATACATATATAGTCGCATACATATATAGTAACATACATATATAGTCACATACATATATAGTCGCATACATATATAGTCGCATACATATATAGCCGCATACATATATAGTCACATACATATATAGTCACATACATATATAGTCGCATACATATATAGTCGCATACATATATAGTCGCATACATATATAGCCGCATACATATATAGCCACATACATATATAGTAACATACATATATAGTCGCATACATATATAGTCGCATACATATATAGCCGCATACATATATAGTCACATACATATATAGTCACATACATATATAGTCACATATATAGTCACATACATATATAGTCACATATATAGTCACATACATATATAGTCGCATACATATATAGTCACATACATATATAGTCACATATATAGTCGCATACATATATAGTCGCATACATATATAGTCACATACATATATAGTCACATATATAGTCACATACATATATAGTCACATACATATATAGTCACATACATATATAGTCACATACATATATAGCCGCATACATATATAGTCACATACATATATAGTCGCATACATATATAGTCACATACATATATAGTCACATACATATATAGTCGCATATATATATTCGCATACATATATAGTCGCATACATATATAGCCGCATACATATATAGCCGCATACATATATAGCCGCATACATATATAGTCACATACATATATAGTCACATACATATATAGTAACATACATATATAGTCACATACATATATAGTAACATACATATATAGTTACATACATATATAGTAACATACATATATAGTCACATACATATATAGTCACATACATATATAGTAACATACATATATAGTCACATACATATATAGTCACATACATATATAGTTACATACATATATAGTCACATACATATATAGTCACATACATATATAGTTACATACATATATAGTCACATACATATATAGTAACATACATATATAGTAACATACATATATAGTCACATACATATATAGTTACATACATATATATAGTTACATACATATATAGTCACATACATATATAGTAACATACATATATAGTTACATACATATATAGTAACATACATATATAGTCACATACATATATAGTCACATACATATATAGTTACATACATATATAGTAACATATATATATAGTCACATACATATATAGTAACATACATATATAGTCACATACATATATAGTTACATACATATATAGTCGCATACATATATAGTCACATACATATATAGTCACATACATATATAGTCACATACATATATAGTCACATACATATATAGTCACATACATATATAGTCACATTTGCTGCCCATCTCTGCTCAATTTTAAAGGTTCTGTGCCATATATGAAGGCGTCATAACAAGGCATTGGAGAACATTGGAGCCTATGAAAGCGTGCTCTAGCTTTTGCAGAAGCGATATTTTGTGTGCAACTTGTAATCTGGCCCTTTGTATGCAGGTGTTTTCTAATTCAGTGATTAGTTGCTGATAGATATTGTGTGTATATATAAAATACTTTAATACCCCATTAATATATTACAGTAGCTGTGTCACTTCTCATGCACGTACCTTGTATCTCCAGAGCCCACCAATGTCATCGGTCTTTTCATAGCATGTTGGTTCCAGGCCTTCATCGAGACAACATTTAATGGCGACTAAACCACTGGTGCCGGCTCCAATCACTGCAACTGTCTTTGTCATGGTCCCCTGAGAGCACAACAAAAAACAAGATTAACAATTTACTATGTTTAAGAACTAGACGTTTGTGGGTCCACAGTTTGTTTTATTTTAATCTTTTAATTAACCATTAAAAAAAAAAATAAACAATCTTGGATCTGATAGAGCATGCGCATTAAAAAAAAATGCCAATTTAATTCTGTTATCAAATTTAATAATTTTTTTTATTTTCTTTGTATCTTTGCAACTTCAAAGCTTATATACATCTGTTATTGGTTGGTGGTTGTCACATGACAGATGGCACAAGAAAATGAAAGGTAACTTTGAAAACTGTAAGAAACAATTCTACTGCTCATTTGACATTCAAAGTAATCATTATTCATTGTATGTTTATTATTTATTTGTTGATTATGCATGTCTGCTGTATTTAAAGGGTCACTCAAGTCAAAATAAAGTTTTATGATTCAGAAACAGCAGCCGTTTTAAGACACTTTCCAATCTACTTCCATTATCAAATTTTGCACAATCTTTTTACATACACACTTTCTAGAAAACAAGATCCTACTGAGCATGTGCACAAAGTTCACAGGGTACGTATACTAGCCTATGATTGGCTGATGTCTGTCACATGATACAAGGGGCCAGAAAATGGGAGAAAAAATACATTTGTCTGAAAAAAATCTATTGCTTATTTGAGTAGGTGTTAAATCATTCTATTTGTATTATGCACTAGCTCAGCATGCTAATGCACTGTGGCTGAGCTCTGTAGCAACCCGAGGGTTACAGGTGCAATCCCCAGCGAGGTCCACTCAGCCTTTCATCCTTTCCGAGGTCAATAAAATGAGCAGCGCCTTGAGACCCTTACAAGTACCTAATACATACATACATGCAAATAATTATGCAATTCTCTTGCATTGAGTAGTCCTTTAATGGTCCTTTAAGAGATCTAGGTAAATACAACTGAAAATGTGTTAAAGTGCCATAAAACATTTTAAGGTATGTGCATATTATAAAAGGGTCAATAGAGGTAAAACAGTGTGTGGGCAAAAAGTATAAAAAAAAGCTTAAGTATTTTAATAAAATTTACAAAAATCTGCAAAATTACTTACACTTTAGTGTTGCCAAGTGTAGCCTGCTTCACCTCCCTTATCATTCTCCTACTCAAAACCTTATGGTATCATATAACAAAGTGTACATGTGAGGATAATTACTTATGCAAACAATGGGAGAGGGGGGTTGAGGAGGCACATTAGATACTGCTATTGTTTGCTGCCAAGAGGCTTGCTCATTTCCCTGGGGATAATGTCACATGCTTTGTGAAAGCTTCAGCATTATACTGTGCACTGATTTAGTTAGGTGCCATGTTACTCTGCCTAATACCGTACACATGCACAAGTGCATTCTGCAGAAGCTATGGCCTGGATAGAACCTTCCATATATGGAAATGCCCAGGGTGGAGCTTGCTGAAAACAAAACTATGCCTGAATTAAAGGGGTTGATGGGGGTTAAAACAGAAACCTTTTGCAGGTAAGTTTTGGCTGCATTATATATTTAGAAACATATGTTAGTTCATACTGTTTTATGTCCCTTTAATAGCCCATAAACCTGAGCAGCAAAGTAATGTCATTCCCTGAATAGTTTTTGTGTTCTAAAAGTAGCCTACTTTCTCCTGGCTATATAAACAATGGAAAACAATGTAATATTTTTAATCAGTAAGTTTAATGCTTTTGAACTAATAAAAAAATGTTTAAATCAACACCAATAAGTACAATATCATAAATACAATTACAATCATAGCAAATATGATCCTGTTACACAAGTATTACACTAACTGAGAAAAACTGCATACATTTAAGAAGAGTATTTTTAGAACAAGTAAAAATGATATGGTGATATTACTGTTTCTTTCATGTAATTGGCAAGAGTCCATGAGCTAGTGATGTGTGAGATATACAATCATACCAGGAGGGGCAAAGTTTCCCAAACCTCAAAATGCCTATAAATACACCCCGCACCACACCCACAATTCAGTTTTACAAACTTTGCCTCCTATGGAGGTGGTGAAGTAAGTTTGTGCTAAGATTTCTACGTTGACATGCGTTTCTCAGCATTTTGAAGCCCGATTCCTCTCAGAGTACAGCGAATTTCAGAGGGACGTGAAGAGTATCACCTATTGAATGCAATGATTTTCCTAAAGGGGGTCTATTTCATAGGTTCTCTGTTATCGGTCGTAGAGATTCATCTCCTACCTCCCTTTTCAGATCGACGATATACTCTCATATACCATTACCTCTACTGATAACTGTTTCGGTACTGGTTTGGCTATCTGCTATATGTGGATGGGGGTCTTTTGGTAAGTATGTTTTCATTACTTAAGAAACTCTCAGCGTTCTAAATATATGTATTGTACTTATATTTGTCTTGAGTCAGGTTCATGTATTTCCTTTTGCAGATTGTCAGTTTCATATTTGGAGAAAGTAAATATTAAGAAATATTTTTCTTACCTGGGGTTTAGTCTTTTTTCAATTGACTACTTTGTTTCAAATTGTGGGCTGGATTAGGCTTGCTGGTGCGCCAAATGCTACACTTCATTGCGTCATTCTTGGCGCGATAATTTTTTGGCGCGAAAAGGCATGTCCGTTGATGCAAGTTTGTCACTTCCGGCGTTGTAGTTGACACCGAGTTGTTCACACAGGGTTACGTCGTTAGTGACGCGAGTGTGTCATTTCCGGACATGGTTGGTGGCAAAAAATTTTCAGTTACGTTGTGCGTCATACTTGGCGCCAAACTTTTTTCATTATTTATTACCCCATTGCTATTGCCCAACTATTACTAATAGTTACATTGTAGCTAGCTCAGGATTTATTTTTATTTTACAGGCAAGGTAGAATAGTTATTAAATAGTTATTAACTATTTAATAACTACATAGCTAAAATGTAATAACTACATAGCTATTTTACAGGTAACTTTATATTTATTTTAGCTAGGTAGTTATTAAATAGTTAATAACTATTTAGTAACTATTCTTCCTAGCTAAAATAAATACAAAGTTACCTGTAAAATAAAACCTAACCTAAGTTACAATAACACCTAACACTACACTATAATTAAATTATTTCCCTAAATTAAATACAATTAAATACAATTAAATAAAATTATCTAAAGTACAAAAAAAACCACTACATTACAGAAAATAATAAACAAATTACAAGATTTTTAAACTAATTACACCTAATCTAATCCGCAGAGCGGGTCCATCTTCAAGACATCCGATGCGGAGCATCCTTTTCATCCGACGGCTAAGACTGAATGAAGGTTCCTTTAAATGACGTCATCCAATATGGTGTCCCTTCAATTCCGATTGGCTGATAGAATTCTATCAGCCAATCAGAATTAAGGTAGAAAAAATCCTATTGGCTGATGCAATCAGTCAATAGGATTGAGCTGGCATTCTATTGGCTGTTCCAGCCAATAGGATTTTTTCTACCTTAATTCCGATTGGCTGATAGAATTCCATCAGCCAATCGGAATTGAAGGGACGCCATCTTGGATGATGTCATTTAAAGGAACCTTCATTCAGTCTTAGCCGTCGGATGAAGAGGATGCTCCGCGTCGGATATCTTGAAGATGGACCCGCTCTGCGCCGGATGGATGAAGATAGAAGATGCTGTCTGGATGAAGACTTCTGCCCGTCTGGAGGACCACTTCGCCCGGCTTGGATGAAGACTTCTTCCGGCTTCGTTGAGGACTTCGGCCGGGTTGGATGAAGACTTCTGCCGGTAAGGTGATCTTCAAGGGGTTAGTGTTAGGTTTTTTTAAGGGGGTATTGGGTGGGTTTTAGAGTAGGGTTGGTTGTGTGGGTGGTGGGTTTTAATGTTGGGGGGATTTGTAATTTTTTTTCCGCAAATGGACCTCCTTCTTTAACTTCCCCTTAAGTATCCCAGGAAGCTCAGCTGCCGATTTTAGGTTCCTGGCTTTAACTGCCCCTTTCACTGGCACTGTAAAGCCGTTATTCAGCCCATCAATTAATAAATCTCTATCCTCTATGATAGGCTGGTTTGAATCAGCCAATCGAATTCAAGTTCAATCCGATTGGCTGATTGAATCAGCCAATCGAATTCAAGTTCAATCCGAATGGCTGATTGGTTCAGCCAATCGGATTGAACTTGAATCTGATTGGCTGATTCAATCAGCCAATCAGATTTTTCTACCTTAATTCCGATTGGCTGATAGAATCCTATCAGCCAATCGGAATTCGACGGACGCCATCTTGGATGACGTCATTTAAAGGTACCTCATTCCTCGTTCAGTCGTCGTGCCGGATGGATGCTCCGCGACGGAGAAGCGAAGAAAGAAGATTGAAGATGCCGCTTTGCTTGAAGACATCGCCGGATGGAAGAAGACTTCTCTGCCGCTTGATTGAAGACATCGCCCGGATGGAAGAAGACTTCTCTGCCGCTTGATTGAAGACATCGCCCGGATGGAAGATGACTTCTCTGCTGCTTGATTGAAGACATCGCCTGGATCGGATGAAGAGTTCTGCCCGGCTGGGTGAAGACAAGGTAGGGAGATCTTCAGGGGGGTAGTGTTAGTTTTTTTAAAAGGGGGTTTCGGTGGGTTTAGAATAGGGGTATGTGGGTTGTAATGTTGGTGGCTGGTATTGTGTTTTTTTTTACAGGCAAAAGAGCTGTTTTCTTCGGGGCATGCCCCGCAAAAGGCCCTTTTAAAGGCTGGTAAGGTAAAAGAGCTGTTAACTTTTTTAATTTAGAAAAGGGTAGGGAATTTTTTTTATTTTGGGGGGCTTTATTATTTTATTAGGGGGCTTAGAATAGGTGTAATTAGCTTAAAAATCTTGTAATCTTTTTTTATTTTTTGTAATTTAGTGTTTGCTTTTTTGTAATTTAGTTTAGTTTATTTAATTGTATTTTAGTTTAGATATTTGTAGTTTATTTAAATTATTGATAGTGTAGGTGTATTTGTAACTTAGGTTAGGATTTATTTTACAGGTAAATTAGTAATTATTTTAACTAGGTAGCTATTAAATAGTTATTAACTATTTAATAGCTATTGTACCTAGTTAAATTAAATACCAAGTTACCTGTAAAATAAATATAAACCCTAAAATAGCTACAATGTAATTATTAATTACATTGTAGCTATCTTAGGGTTTATTTTATAGGTAAGTATTTAGATTTAAATAGGAATATTTTAATTAATAATATTAATATTAATTAGATTTATTTTAAAAAGAATTTAGTTAGGGATGTTAGAGTTAAATTGGGTTATTATACTTAATATATATATAATATAATAACGATATTAACTATATTAATCCTAATATAATTAGGGTTAATATAGTTAATATATATAATATAATAACTATATTAACTATATTAACCCTAATATAATTAGGGTTAATATAGTTAATATAGCTGGCGGCGGTGTAGGGGGATTAGATTAGGGGTTAATGTGTTTAACCCTTTAAGGACACAACTTTCTGTTCGCTCAATTGTTTTATGACGGAAAAATTACGTCATATGTCTTTAAGAGGTTAATATAGGTGGCGGCGGTGTAGGGGGATTAAATTAGGGGTTAAAAATTTTAAAATAGCTAGCGGCGGGGTAGGAGCTCACTTTAGGGGGTAGGTAAGGTAGATGGCGGCGGTGTAAGGGGCTCACTTTAGGGGGTAGGTAAGGTAGATGGCGGCGGTGTAAGGGGCTCACTTTAGGGGGTAGGTAAGGTAGATGGCGGCAGTGTAAGGGGCTCACTTTAGGGGGTAGGTAAGGTAGATGGCGGCGGGGTAGGGGCTCACATTAGGGGGTTATAGATTTAATATAGCTGGCGGCGGGGTCCGGGAGCGGCGGTTTAGGGGTTAATAACTTTATTAGGTGGCGGCGGGGTCCGGGAGAGGCGGTTTAGGGGTTAATACATTTTTTATTGTTAGGATAGTGAGGGGGGATAGCGGATAGAGGGTTAGATGTGTCGGGCTATGTTTGGGAGGCGTGTTAGACAGTACGGGAGATTTTATAACTTAGTCAGGTTTTGTAGGCGCCGGCAGTTTCTAAAGTGCCGTAAGTAACTGGCGACTCCAGAAATTTATATTACGCAGATTTCTGGACATCGCTGGTTTGTCAGACTTACGGCACTTTAGCCTCTGATGGCGCCGTATATGGGATAGCTCGAGTTACGAGCTGAAACTACGGGCGGCGGGGGTTCCCTCGCTTGCGCCGCAAACTACGATCTATATCGGATCGCGCCCCAGGAGTCTTAGGCACACAGGTAAATGTACTGGCTTCTTACAAAAAACACCCACAAAGCACACGCTTGCTCACACATACAGGAACAAACACAGTCTCTCAAACACAAACACACTTTTCTGACACACACATGGACAAACTCCCTCTTTCTGGCACTGTGCATGTGTTTGTTTGTGTAGTGTTTATTATGTGTGAATGTGAGTGTATATGTGTGATTGTGTGTGTGTGCAGTGTGTGAGTGTGTGTGTATATGTGTATGTATGTGTGTATGTATGTGTTTATGTGTGTGTATGTGTTTATGTGTGTGCAGTGTGTGTGTGTGTGCAGTGTGTGTGTGTGTGTGTAATGTGTGTGTGTGTGTGTGTGTGTGTATGTGTGTGTGTGTATGTGTGTGTGTGTATGTGTGTGTGTGCAGTGTGTGTGTGTGTATGTGTGTGCATGTGTGTGTGTGTGTATGTGTGTGTGTGCATGTGTGTGTGTGCAGTGTGTGTGTGTGTGTGCAGTGTGTGCAGTGTGTGCAGTGTGTGTGTGCATGTGTGTATGTGTGTGTGTGCAGTGTGTGTGTATGTGTGTGTGTGCAGTGTGTGTGTATGTGTGTGCAGTGTGTGCGTGTGTGTGTGTGCAGTGTGTGTGTGTGTGTGTGTGTGTGTGTGTGTGCAGTGTGTGCAGTGTGTGTGTGTATGTGTGTGTATGTGTGTGTATGTGTGTGTGTGCATGTGTGTGTGTGCAGTGTGTGTGTGTATGTGTGTGTGTGCAGTGTGTGTATGTGTGTGTGTGTGCAGTGTGTGTAGCTGCAAAATAACAAGAGTATTGTTGCAAGTGATAGACAAACCTTGAAAAGCTTCCTCTCTTCCTCAGGGTGGAAGATAGGGCAGTGGAAAAGGGGAAGTGCTCTAAAGTTTGACATATTGTTAGTTGAATAAAAAGGTATCACTACTTAGTGCAATACACTTGCTACTGTGGCACCTGACTTTCTGTACTAGGATTGCTACTAGAGTCAACATTTACCCAGCTCCACAAATAAACCTGACACTACAGATTAAATAGTGTAGGGAGCGCATGCAAGGGGAACGTCCTAAGGGAGGGGCTGCTGGGGGAGAACAATAGGAAGGCTAGGTGTGCCGAGTGGGGGTTGTTTAGGAAATTATCAGAGGAAAAGGTTGCCGGGGCCAACGAGTGGCCATTGGTCAGGAGAAAGGACAGGGGAGGGGCAGAGCAAAGGGGATATAAGGAGGGGGCCAGCAGGAAGTGGTCACAAACCTTTTTATCTTTGTTTAGGAAATAGGTTGATGGTGGAAGAATGTCTGCAAGGAACCAAAGAATCCCAAGGTGTTACCTGGATGAGGGAGAGACGGTCTGGAAGACGAGCGCAATTCAGGCGCAGAAAAGGATTAAGGATGGAGAAGTCCAGGAGGGAACAACAGGTGCCCCAGGGAGGGGGTAGCATCTGGCAGGGACACGGCAGAGGTTGGTCCGCTGGCAGCGGTGCAGGTAAGCCCTCAGACAGGCAGCGCCCAAGGCGGTGGGGGCCAGGAGATCAGGTAAGATACTGATAGTGGACAGTGCAGAAGGGGAAGAGCGGTCAATACAATCCCCCGGGGGCAGTAATGGGACGCCAGACATATTTGCATTGAGTCCCACATCCAGCGGGGAGGGGTATTCCTCCGGGGCAGGGGGACCGCAGCATTGAGAGCACTCCCACCAGGGTTAACAGGGGCGCAAGCGAGATGCTGCAGGAGGATGTGGGTCGCATAGCGCGGGCCCAAATGACGTCACGCGGAGGTGCCCCGGTGACAATAGTGGGAGGGGCAGGCCAGTAGATTTCGCTGCGCATGCATGCACATTTGGTGACTGTTTTGAAAGGGCGCCTGCATGGGGGCAGCCATCTTGGGAGCGGGATGCCAAATTACATAGCCAATACGCAGCAGGCGGTAATGGGTGGGAGTGGGAGCCCCCGCAATTTAGCGCAACACAACGGATGTATGATTGGGAAGGAAGGGGGGCGGAGGGTGCACGGTGCGGTCCCGGTGGGCCGAGCGTGGTATGGAGGCAAACACAGGGCGGGCCAAGGGAATGTGGAGACAGCGCATGGGCAGGTTGGGAAAGAAGCCCAGATGGGAGCAAGGAGCAGGCAGAAGGAACGGAGCTAGGGGGGAGTTATGTGGATACCAATAGGTTGGATATTTTCAAAAAAGGGGGGAGGAGGAGATTAGACCGCAAAAGAGAGCCAGGGGAGTGGGAGGAAATACGGGAGATAGGAGGGTGATCAGGGACACAGAGGGGAATAGATATAGGTTAATAGAGGAGGAGGCAGAAGAACAGGAGCTAGAATGGGGAGGGGGGATGGGAAGGGGAGAAGGAAGGAGAATGGAAGAAGGGGGAATGGGGGGGATACGTTGCAAGGGCTGGCAGGGCAGAATGCAATAGCAAATAATAATAGCACTATGGTGGGGGGAGCGTCACAGGAACCAGGAAATTTAGAGATAAGATCAAATGCTAATATTACTATGTTACCCCTGCAGAGCAAAGGGAAGGAGACAAGACCAGTGGAGAAAACGCGGCAGCAGGAAACAATGGAAGTACTCAGCAGCAATGCGGGGGAAAACATTATGGCAGTAAGGGCATCCTCGGTAAGGAGGGAGGAAACAGGAGCAACAAAACAGACGGGTGCAGGGGTTAATAATGCAAGAACAAGCAGAAACAGGAGAAGTGTTTAATGGGGATGACGAGGTAACGGGGACGCTGCTAATGCCGCTAACAATGCACTTAAAAGCAAAGGTTGTTATGAGGGCCCAGAAAGGGAAATATGTAGACATATTCAAGATAACTAGGGATGCAGCGGATTTTAAGTCCAGAGGGGAGGAAGGGAAAAATGGTTAAGCAATCATTTACGGAGTGGGTAAAAGGAATACTCATTTACGCAGAGTGTTTTATATCAGCCAATCCTGGGAAGGTAAAGGGCATGTTGAGGTACATTCATTTTATTGCGGAATGCTACACGACATATGGAGGGTTTGTCTGGAAGGATTATGATACAGAGTTTAGGAAGGGTAACCTGCAATTAGGCGATAAACGAAGGAGGGAATTTGGTATAAAAATACTGGAACTATACACCAGGGTAATAAAAGTGCAGGATGCGCAAGGTGGTAGGGGCGCAAATTTAAATTTTTATAAGAGCATTAAAGCCGACAGCAAGGAATGCTGGGCGTACAACGAAAAAAGATGCGATGGGGGGGAGCATCTAGATTCAAACACATTTGTAGATACTGTAGCAGGGCGTATGCGGGGCGGACTGTAGGAGGAATGGAGGTAATAATGGATACGGGAGGCAGTCCTTTCGGAACCAAGGAAACTCTGGGGAAGGACAGGCTGGGGGGAATAGGCCAACCCCCCTGAGAATAGACAGGGTAATCCTGCAGCTTGCAAACCAGCCTGTCATAGAGGATAGAGATTTATTAATTGATGGGCTGAATAACGGCTTTACAGTACCAGTGAAAGGGGCGGTAACAGGGGCAGTTAAAGCCAGGAACCTAAAATCAGCAGCTGAGCTTCCTGGGATACTTAAGGGGAAGTTAAAGAAGGAGGTCCATTTGCGGAAAAACCAATTGCCAATTTAGTCATTTCCCCGTTAGGGGTGGTGCCCAAGAGGGAGGAAGGGAAATATTGCATGATACATCACTTATCATACCCAAAGGGTAGGTCGGTAAATGATACTATCAATAAATTGGAAGCAGCAGTGCAATATCAATCATTTGACAGTGCGGTAGACATGGTGAGGAAGGCGGGGGAGGGGGCCATGATGGCAAAGATTGATATTGAATCGGCTTTTCGGCTACTGCCGTTGAACCCAGCTAGTTTTAAGCTGATGGGGTGCAAATTTGAAGGCCAATTTTATGTTAAGTGCTTGCAAATGGGGTGCTCTATATCATGCTCAATTTTTGAAAAGTTTAGCAGCTTCCTGCACTGGTTACTGGTAACAAGGCAAAAGAGGGAGTCAGTAGTCCACTATCTGGACGATTTCATGGTGGTGGGAAGAGCAGGTACGGGCAGGTGTGAGAGCATGAAAGCTGGGCTAATAGGATTGATGGATGATAGGGGGTACCTGTAGCAGACAAAAAAATGGAGGGCCCTTGCGCGAGACTAGCATTTTTAGGCATAACGATAGATTCAGAAAAGGGCAATGCGAGCTACCCGAGGATAAGCTGGAAAAAGCTAGGGCGATGATAGCATGGATGGCGACGTGAAGAAAGGTGACATCAAAGCAGATGCAGAAAATGTTAGGGGTATTGAATTTCGCGTGTAAGATTATCCCAGTGGGGAGGATTTTTAAAAGGCGACTGGAGATAAGCACGAAAGGGGCACAAAGGCCAGAACACATGATTAGGGTGTCGAAGGAGATGAGGGAGGATTTAAAAATATGGGACAAGTTTTTGCAAGAATTCAATGGGGTGCGCATATGGCAGGAGGTAGCGGCTGCGGTAGAATTGGAACTATACACTGACGCAGTGGGGGGGCTGGGTTTCGGGGCATATTTCCAGGGGGATGGTGCGCGGGAGGGTGGCCAGAAAGATGGAAAGAAATAAGATCGGTTAGGAACCTGGTACTACTGGAACTATAATGTTAATTTGTAGGTTACACTAAGCGCCAAATGCTATAGGACCCTTTGCTTTAATAAATTGACCCCTAGCGGTCAAATAGAAATGGATAATCAGATAAGAGGTAATTAAAGCGCCAAAGAACAAATGGCCGGGTCCAGGATTTATAAAAATATATGTCAGTTTATTTATACAGTTACATACTTTTACTGGTTTTACGGAATGTTAACTTTTATGTAACTGTATAAATAAACTGACATATATTTTTATAAATCCTGGACCCGGCCATTTGTTCTTTGGCGCTTTAATTACCTCTTATCTGATTATCCACTACTGGAACTATACTCCATAGTGGTGGCCATGGAATTATGGGGTGAAGAGTTAGCAAATAGAAAAATAATCTGCTGGTCGGACAATAAGGGAGTGGTGGAGGTCATCAACCAGCTATCAGCGTCATCACTACCTGTAGTTAGGTACCTAAGGTATTTGGTACTAAAATGTTTAAAGCATAACATCTGTGTCAGGGCCAAACATATTCCGGGCTTCAGAAATGTAGTTGCTCACACGCTATCCCGTTTTAAATGGGAGAAGTTTAGGTCTTTAGCACCCAATGCCAGACAGGAAGGTGAATGTTGCCCTATACTTCTTTGGCAGATTGGCAACAGATAGAATAAATCAAGGAACTAGTCGGGAAATCCCTTGCACCAAGTACATGGGCAGTTTACAGGAAATATTGGGGACAGTGGTGCAAGCATAAAGAGGGGGCAAATGAAGGAGAGGGGGGGGAGATTCCTAGAATGATTGTTGGTGCTAAAGAGAGAGGGGGTTAAAAAAAGGGCGGCTGGGGTCAGTATTAGTGGGGATATCATACTGTGCGCAGCTGTACGGGGGAATAGATTGGACTAAGAAGATCATAGTGGAAAAGATTGCAAGGGCATGGGGGAGAGACGAGGAGAAGGGAACAGATAAAAGGGAACCAATAACAGAAGACAGGTTAGAAAAAATGGTAGGGGCATTGGCATGGGTTTGTACAAGCCAGGACGAGGTGCTAATTTTCAGAACGGCTTTCATAGTGGCATTCCACGGAGCAATGAAGATAGGGGGGCTGTTACCAAAAAATAGGAAGATAGGAAAGGGGGGGGTAGAAACAGGGGATGTGAGATGCGGGGAAGAAGCAGTGCTGATATTTGTAAGATGATCTAAGACAGACACAGAGGGAAAAGGGGCATGGCTGAATATGGCAGGGTCAGGAGGAACACTGTGCCCAGTGGCCTGTGTAAAGCGTTATCTAGCAACACAGAGGGGCAGGGGTCGCACATTCCTGCGTCATGCAGACGGGTCAGAGGTAACAATTTTTCAATTCAAGAGCGTACTGCAGAAGGTAGTGAAGAAACTAGG
>NC_069508.1:24704646-24707146 GCF_027579735.1 Bombina bombina
CCAAGGACCAACGAGAAAGGAGAAGCCAAGGGTGTAGTGGTGACTGGAGTATAATTTAAAAAATATTTACCTGCCTTAAAAAACAGGGCGGGCCGTGGACTGATCACACTACAGAAGAAAGGAATTTATCAGGTAAGCATAAATTATGTTTTCTTCTGTTAAGTGTGATCAGTCCACGGGTCATCATTACTTGTGGGATACCAATACCAAAGCAAAAGTACACGGATGACGGGAGGGATAGGCAGGCTCTTTATACAGAAGGAACCACTGCCTGAAGAACCTTTCTCCCAAAAATAGCCTCCGAGGAAGCAAAAGTGTCAAATTTGTAAAATTTGGAAAAAGTATGAAGCGAAGACCAAGTTGCAGCCTTGCAAATCTGTTCAACAGAGGCCTCATTCTTAAAGGCCCAAGTGGAAGCCACAGCTCTAGTGGAATGAGCTGTAATTCTTTCAGGAGGCTGCTGTCCAGCAGTCTCATAAGCTAAACGAATTATGCTACATAGCCAAAAAGAGAGAGAGGTAGCAGAAGCTTTTTGACCTCTCCTCTGACCAGAGTAAACGACAAACAGGGAAGACGTTTGTCGAAAATCTTTAGTTGCCTGTAAATAAAATTTAAGGGCACGAACTACATCCAGATTGTGCAAAAGACGTTCCTTCCTCGAAGAAGGATTTGGGCACAAGGATGGAACAACAATCTCCTGATTGATATTCCTGTTAGTGACTACCTTAGGTAAGAACCCAGGCTTAGTACGCAGAACTACCTTATCCGAGTGAAAAATCAAATAAGGAGAATCACAATGTAAGGCTGATAACTCAGAGACTCTTCGAGCCGAGGAAATAGCCATTAAAAATAGAACTTTCCAAGATAACAACTTTATATCAATGGAATGAAGGGGTTCAAACGGAACACCCTGTAAAACGTTAAGAACAAGGTTTAAACTCCATGGTGGAGCCACAGCTTTAAACACAGGTTTAATCCTGGCCAAAGCCTGACAAAAAGCCTGAACGTCTGGAACTTCTGACAGACGCTTGTGTAACAGAATGGACAGAGCTGAGATCTGTCCCTTTAAGGAACTAGCGGATAACCCCTTTTCTAAACCTTCTTGTAGAAAAGACAATATCCTAGGAATCCTAACCTTACTCCAAGAGTAACCTTTGGATTCGCACCAATATAGGTATTTACGCCATATTTTATGGTAAATCTTTCTGGTAACAGGCTTCCTAGCCTGTATTAAGGTATCAATAACTGACTCAGAAAAAACACGCTTTGATAAGATCAAGCGTTCAATTTCCAAGCAGTCAGCTTCAGAGAAGTTAGATTTTGATGTTTGAAAGGACCCTGAATCAGAAGGTCCTGTTTCAGAGGTAACGACCAAGGTGGACAGAATGACATGTCCACCAGATCTGTATACCAAGTCCTGCGTGGCCATGCAGGCGCTATTAGAATCACTGATGCTTTCTCCTGTTTGATTCTGGCAATCAATCGAGGAAGAATCGGGAAAGGTGGAAACACATAAGCCATCCTGAAGGTCCATGGTGCTGTCAAGGCATCTATCAGGACCGCTCCCGGATCCCTGGATCTGGACCCGTAGCGCGGAAGCTTGGCGTTCTGTCGAGACGCCATGAGATCTATCTCTGGTTTGCCCCAACGTCGAAGTATTTGGGCAAAGACCTCTGAATGAAATTCCCACTCCCCCGGATGAAAAGTCTGACGACTTAAGAAATCCGCCTCCCAGTTCTCCACTCCCGGGATGTGGATTGCAGACAGGTGGCAAGAGTGAGACTCTGCCCAGCGAATTATCTTCGATACTTCCATCATTGCTAGGGAGCTTCTTGTCCCTCCCTGATGGTTGATATAAGCTACAGTCGTGATGTTGTCCGACTGGAACCTGATGAACCCCCGAGTTGCTAACTGGGGCCAAGCCAGAAGAGCATTGAGGACTGCTCTCAATTCCAGAATGTTTATTGGAAGAAGACTCTCCTCCTGATTCCATAGTCCCTGAGCCTTCAGAGAATTCCAGACAGCGCCCCAACCTAGTAGGCTGGCGTCTGTTGTTACAATTGACCAGTCTGGCCTGCTGAATGGCATTCCCCTGGACAGATGTGGCCGATAAAGCCACCATAGAAGAGAATTTCTGGTCTCTTGAATGGAATGAAGGACACGGCATGCATTTTGAAGTTTTGTTAACCTGTCCTCTGTCAGGTAAATCTTCATTTCTACAGAATCTATCAGAGTCCCCAGGAAGGGAACTCTTGTGAGTGGAAAGAGAGAACTTTTCTCTTCGTTCACTTTCCATCCATGCGACCTTAGAAATGCCAGTACTATCTCTGTATGAGATTTGGCAGTTTGAAAGCTTGAAGCTTGTATCAGTATGTCGTCTAAGTACGGAGCTACTGAAATTCCTCGCGGTCTTAGTACCGCCAGAAGAGTGCCCAGAACCTTTGTGAAGATTCTTGGAGCCGTAGCCAGTCCGAATGGAAGAGCTACAAACTGGTACTGC
>NC_069508.1:24714646-24809646 GCF_027579735.1 Bombina bombina
CACTAAGGAAGATTGGCATAAAATATAGATTGGTGACGCATTTCTACTACTTTTTCCTGCTTTTTAAATCCTTTCTGCCCTTTATCTCTCTTCTTGACCTGGGTAGAGCACAGAGTAAACAATGGGCAGCTATGTAAGTTATGGCTACTCACACCTTTAAGCATTGCAGTAATGATTTAGGTATCACCCCCTGCACTTAGCCCCCTGTGCTGACAGTGCTCCCCACTCACCCTTCACACCTGTCTTCTCACCAAACAATGTAAGGGCTGGGAAGATGGCAGGGATTAGGACCGACACCCTTACATAACCACAATGTTACATACGCTTGTAACAAAGGCGAGGTCCTGCCTGTGAAAAGTGCAGCTAGTACCTCCCTAGTGTGTACAGCACTGTACAGCTCCAGTGCAGTGTTTCTTTTATAACCTTCTGGTTATTATAGCAGTGAGATATCCTGGTCTCTAAGATCATACATGACATCGTTTATAAAGCAGCCTCCAAAATGTATCTACTTAAAGGGACATGAAACCCATTTTTTTCTTTCATGATTCAGATAGAACATTGCTTTGTTTTTGGTATATGTTGTTGAAGGAGCAGTAATGCACTACTCAGGTGAGCCAATGACAAGAGGCATATATGTGCAGCGACCAATAAGCAGCTAGATCCCAGTAGTGCATTTCTGCTCCTGAACCTACCTAGGTATGCTTTTAAATAAAGGATAGCAAGAGAACAAAGCCAATTAGATCATAGAAGTATATTGGAAAGTTGTTTAAAATTGCAGGCTCTGACTGAATCAGGAAAAACACTTTTGGGTTTAATGTCCATTTCTACGTGGAATATTTATGTTTAGCAGAATTCTGAGGAACATTTCAGCCAAAACTGGAATAAACATGGGTGCTGTTCAGTTTAGTAGAAGCATGTTTGTAACATACATATATTACATCTACATATTTACAATATACAGTACATGTATTAGCAAAGATGCTTCTAGTAAAAGCTATAGCGGTTTCCGTGCATCAGCATTTTAAACACAGCAATTACTCAGAGAGCCTAAGGTGCTTGTGCCATCAGTAATGACTACATTTGTTAATTGGTGACATAAGCCCCACTGGTGAAAATGAGCAGCTGCAGTATTTAAAATGCTGGTGCACTGAGAATATCTAGCGATGCTTCACATGTACGTGCAGAGAAAAATGTTAACACTAAAACAGCGATAACTTTTACTAGAAGCCACCAATTCCAAATATAACATTTGAACACACTCGGGGCATTTTTTCTACAATGGAAATGAAATATTGTTCATAAAGTTTCTTCCCAACACAGTTGCAGAAGTTTCCACAAACGTGCTGGACGTGCAGGTTGCTTTACTCTCGTACATCTGTCCAGTTTATCCCAAAGCAGCTCAATGGGGGTTTAACCCTGGACACTGTGCTGTCTTTTTCTAAGGTAGTTTTGACATAGCCTGGACTCCCTGGAGGTACGTTTGAGGTATGTCTGACCACCTCGGCGTGTACAAGAGGGCATTGCATGATGTTATTTTGATTATATTATAATTATTATACTTTCTTTACAATAAAGCGTCAACAAAATCAGCAGCACTATCCATGGGTACAAAGGATAAAAGTACAATAATGATACAATATTTTTAAGAAACAGAACAAAAGTTACCAAACAAATACAGACGGAATTGAGGGCCCTATTCCAGCAAAATACAGTGGTAGTCATTTTGGTTCACTGTTCTGCTCACTCTGTGCACTAAAGTTGCTGACTCTAGATCCAGCAAAAGAGCTCCAAAGCATCACGCTTCTTCCTCCATGTTTGACAGTTGGTTTCATACAAGGAACCATCCAAATTTTGATTAATTAATCTATAAGACCTTCTTCCACTCATCAGTAGTCTTTTTTAGTGTTTAATAGCCCAGAGAAGATTCTTTTTCTTTTTTTTTTTGTCATCTTAGCAACAGTTTTCTTATTAACACTTAACCTGTCTATCCTGCAGCTCAAAGTCTCCTCTTCACAGTTGAAAGCAAAGCATACTTGACCTTCTATGTCGTCAAGCTCCGGCCCCTTTAGACCAACCCAAACCCACTCTTGAAACCAACATAAATAACAGGCACCAGACTTAGTTAATGGTATAAATTGGCCGCAGCCGTTTATTCAAATAAATAACTTTGTAAACTTTAATAACTTAATCAATAAAGTGCAAATAACTGTAAACATTTCACCACACAAAAAAACCACCCAGCGGTGCTAGTCCTTCCTGCGTTTTCTTCCAATCTTACTATGGCCGCAACTCCTTTAACTGGACCCAACCGTGCAAGTGGTTGGGCCCGTAAACGAAAAATCCATCTAAGTTTTCTAAGGAACCCCATGCCCTTAGAAAACCCCATCTTAAAATCCCTCCATGGGAATTCAACATACCACCACACTTGACAACTGGCCATAATATTCTGTAAATTAGGGCTAGCACCACCGCCTTTCAACTGCGACAAAACCTGAAACAGAAATAAAAAACACTCCTCTCCATATTAATACGGGGACGGGCGGGTGGGGGATGTTCTCTCTTACTATGCAAAAAACAGTCTGCTGGTTTTCCCGCTCTGCATGTACCTTTTAAAACCTCCCCTCATTCCTCCTCTAATCCCTCCTACCTCAAATAAGGGCCTCTTCCTCCACAGGTCATGGCTCCTTCCGACCATGCCTTGCAATCTCCAGGAGCCCCTTGACCTTCTATGTCGTCAAGCTCCGGCCCCTTTAGACCAACCCAAACCCACTCTTGAAACCAACATAAATAACAGGCACCAGACTTAGTTAATGGTATAAATTGGCCGCAGCCGTTTATTCAAATAAATAACTTTGTAAACTTTAATAACTTAATCAATAAAGTGCAAATAACTGTAAACATTTCACCACACAAAAAAACCACCCAGCGGTGCTAGTCCTTCCTGCGTTTTCTTCCAATCTTACTATGGCCGTAACTCCTTTAACTGGACCCAACCGTGCAAGTGGTTGGGCCCGTAAACGAAAAATCCATCTAAGTTTTCTAAGGAACCCCATGCCCTTAGAAAACCCCATCTTAAAATCCCTCCATGGGAATTCAACATACCACCACACTTGACAACTGGCCATAATATTCTGTAAATTAGGGCTAGCACCACCGCCACCGACTGGCCTGACACCTCAGCCCAGTCCCGCCAGACCACCAACTGCACACAACGCTTCCTTGAAATTAAGAATAAATAGTTGCAGGCCAAAATCATTCAGGTGAACACCGTCCGGCATATAAAACTCACCCTCGCCAACCTCAGCCAAGTCTAAATGATGTACCACCGAACCCCCAAGCCTCCGAACAAAGGCCCCCATGATCTTGTTAACTTTACGCCTACTCTTATCCAACCGAACAGGGTCCCAGGCTGCCCTCCACACCAACCGTGGTAGAATGTCAGACCAAATAAAAGTCATTGAGGGAAACAACACCCTCAACCTCCCAATGTCCCTCTTCATTTTTCTCACCAAATCCCTCTGAGATAGACAACCCAGATCATTTCCCCCAGCGTGGATCAATAAGATAGTAGGAGGCTGAAAATGCCTGCAATAATCCATCACCAAAGGCAACAATCCGTCCCATTTGAGCCCCCTGACACCGAACCATTTCACTTCACACTGGGACTTAGGAATACCCAACTGTAAACCGTCCATTTTCACTGCAGCCGCTCTCCGGGCCCAATAAATAAACGAATGACCGACCAGCCACAAACGTTTCAAACCTGAAACACAGAAAACAAATGAAAACACCACCCAAAAAACCCCTTCAAAAAGCCCTACTCAGGGCGAACATACAGGCGAAAACGCTTAGAACCCCACCGACCAATGCCCTTAATTTCAGCCTCCGAAAGCCCCTGCATGGAAGCCTCCGTTGCCGCCCCAATACGAAACGAATGAGACCCGAAATCAGCTGAATTCAGGCCCAAACAAACCAGAGCTTTTTTGAGTACTGCCCTAAATGGAAATTGCGACAAAGGTCTCCCATCCTGGTGGACCAACAATGACCCACCAATTACTGGCCGACAACCCAAGTACACTCGCAAGCACTGGCATGGACAAACCTCCAAACCGTTAGAAAAAAGGACTACCGTCCTACCCTTCCCTCGCTGGTCTGTTTTACTCTTTCTCAAAATTATCTCCACCCTGGCGTCATAAAGAAACACATCCGCAAAACCTAAACCCCCCATAGAATTTAAGTTTTTGCTGACCAACTCGGATATGCGGAAGGCCCCGAAGAAAGCCAAAACATAGGCCGCTCTAAACAATGAAATTTCGAACACCGACGAACAAACAACCTCCAAGATCCCATATAACTTTTTCAACAGCATAAAGGTAATCGGTCTCCTACTATCAGGGGAGGGGCCCACCGAGCCCCTCTTTAAACCCTTAAGTACTTGGCGAACCCAAAAAACTCTTGTCACATCCTGAACACCCAAAAATTTAAAGCGAAAAGACAAAGCAGCAAGCCGCTTATCCATCGCCGAAGCCGACAGTTTTTGAACTTCCCACTCCCTCATCCAGTCCAGCAGGAAACCCGTAAGCTCCAAGCCCCCTTCAACAACACCATATGCCAATAACCTGGACTCCCAGTCCCTCCACACCCTAGCATAGGAAGCCCAAGTACCTGGAGCCAAGGAAGCCCTCACCAGTCTATCCAGTCCTCTACTCCAAGCCTCCACAGGGAAACCGGGCACGGGCAACCAGTCACGTCTGCCCGGGGGGCCAACTCCCGAAATCGTCAAAACTGAAAACGAGAAAGGGAGTCGGCTATAGAATTATACACCCCCGGAATATGCTTGGCCTTAATGCACACGTTCATTCTCAAACATTTCAGAACCAACAGACGCAACAAGTGCAAAACAGGCAAGGAAGAAGAAGTCAAAGTATTCAAAGCGTAAACCCCCATATTGTCAGTTGAAAACAACACCGACCGATTACACAACTCATCCTCCCAGACAAACAAGGAGACAACAATGGGGAAAAGTTCCAAGAACACTAGATTTTGTACCAGACCCAAGGAAAACCAATCCTCAGGCCACCTGTCCGCACACCAATGACCCGAGAAATACGCACCAAAACCACAACCACCAGCGGAGTCAGTCACCAGCCCCAACTCTTCATTAGACAACCTAGGTGCCTGAAACAATGCAGAACCGTTGAAACCCATCAAAAAACGCCTCCAGACTATTAAGTCATCCTTCAGTTCCTTAGACAACCGAACAAAATGGTGCGGCTTGACCACACCCGCCGTCGCTAGCGACAACCGTCTGCAAAAAACCCTCCCAATCGGGATGATTCGGCACGCAAAATTGAATTTGCCTACCAAAGACTGAAGCTCCCGCAACGTAATCTTCCTTACCGACAAGCAGCGGTCAATTAACGCCAACAGATCCGCCACCTTATCGCATGGCAGTCTGCACTCCATTCTCACGGAGTCAATCGTGATACCCAGAAAATCAAGGGCCGTAACCGGCCCTTCCGATTTTTCCTGTGCAATTGGCACTCCAAATTCCAAGGCCACCTGACAACAAACCTCCTGCAGCCTCTTACAAGCCGGAGAACCCGCCGGTCCTACAAACAAAAAGTCGTCCAGGTAATGTACCAGCGAGGACAAGCCTGTCCGCTCTGATACCACCCACTCAAGGAAAGTACTGAAATGCTCAAAAAAGGAGCACGATATGGAGCAGCCCATAGGCAGACATAAGTCAACATAATACGAGCCCCCCACACAACAGCCCAGCAAACGGTGCGAAGTCGGGTGAACAGGCAACAACCTGAAAGCCGACTCAATGTCGACCTTGGCAAGTAAAGCCGAAGGCCCCGCCCCTCTCACCAAGTCCACAGCTTGGTCAAAGGAGGCATATTTAACCGAAGACAATTCATGAGGGATACCATCATTTACAGATCCCCCTTTCGGGAAAGACAAATGGTGAATAAGCCTAAACTTCCCAGGCTCCCTCTTCGGTACCACCCCTAGCGGAGAGATTCTCAAGTCAGGAATAGGCGGGGAACCAAAAGGACCAGCCATGCGCCCCAACGACACCTCTTTCGCCAACTTCTCAGTGACAACCCCCGGCCACACACGTGCCGATTTCAAATTGCCCCTAAATACCCGACTGCCCCCTTGCGACGGGATAACAAAGCCAAATTGAAAGCCATGATACAATAAGGCCGCTCTCTCCAGACAACCCCGACGTCTAGCGTACATGACGAGCCAGGGCTCCATCGCGCCTAGCCTCACCGGAGTCACCCCCTTTGTCAGCCGAATCCCCTGCTCCCCCTGATTTACCCTTCCTGAAACACTTTGTGTAGGAATGGGCTCCCCCACACCCTGAGCACTCGTGTTTAAACTTACACGCGGAACCCCATTTGCACAGCTTTTCATTAAATGCAAAGCAGCACCCTTTTCTAACTGACGCCGGGGACCCACCCGAGGGTGGACCACCGGCTCCTGACCGAAAGGACTGGGAGGCTCTCAAAGGTGTCATTATCTTCAACCACAATCCCATGTCCCGGTCATCCCACCTCATCTCCGGTTTAACAGACAGCCGTTGCCGGAAATTCTCGTCATAGGACCACCAGGCCATACCCCCGTATGTTCTCTGAGCGGCCGCAATCTCATCCAGGTAGCAGAACAAAGAACCACCCTGCTCTGGGAACCTACCCGAAAAAACGCTCGCATAAATCACAAAGGCTTGGAACCAATTTGTGAATGTTTTCGGCAATTTTCTATAACGTTTTTTCCTTTCATCTTCCTCCTTCTTGGCCACATCCTTTTTTGAATCCTCAGGGATCTCAAGGGATTGCTCAAGCGGAAGAAGGGAAAACAACTCAATAAACTCCCGTTTACATATCTTATCTTTCACCTCCACTGCCAGATGCATCCCTAGGGGGCCAATGGAGCAAAGACAAGAACGGGACATTGCCGTATCCGCCACCCTCATTTCAGGCCCATCAACCTGTTTCTGTAAACCAACCACAGCCACCGACACTCCCGCGCCCTGAGACACCACAGGAGCACCCACGTTAGCGCCCGGTGAAACGACCGTACCCACCTCCAGTCTCCCTACTGCCGGCGCACTCGACAAACTCGGACCAGGGACCCAAGCCCTAACCACCGACCCCTCCTTAGCAGGTACAGACCCTTCCAGTTGCAACAGTAAATCCCTCAGACCAGAAACCACCCTCCCAGCCATAGAATCACTAGCATTTCCCGCAACATTCACCCCCACCCCCACCAAACCTGTCTCACCTGTTGACGCCTCTGCCGATTGCACTCCCTGCGCTGGTTCTCGTGTAGCAATCTGGAGCCCGCCACCACGTGGCTCCGTTCCATGCAGATTATCTTCCTGCAGTATGGCCGCCGTCCGTGTCATTTGGGCCGGCTGCCGTGGCTGATCCTGCAAAACAACAGCACGTGAACTCATATTCAGAGGAGGAAAACCCCTATTCCCCCGTCTCACCTGATGTAGACTGGCCATCCTGGCCATAGGCCCACCCCTACCCCTCTTCGGCGCCCCTCCTCCGTCACCCCCTGACCAGGGAGCCTCCGCCCCCGGCCGTCGTCTACTCCCCCCCCTAGAAATACCACCCTGGGCCTGCGACCTAACCGGCCGTCTATACACTCCCCCACCCCCCCGAGTGAGGGCCGTATCTGAACTGGCTCCACTCTGTACCTTAGGCCTCTCCATCCCCCTTCCCCTGCCCCTACCTCTCACCTCACTACCAGCAACCTGCAAGGCGTCTCCCCCTTCGCCTTCATCAGGCTCAATCCGAATTGATTCGGTCCAGGAGCCGTGTAGGCCGAGGAAATCCTCCTCCAGGCCGTCATTGAGGTCCGCCGCAGCGGACGGGCCAGGACGCGGGCCAGGCCGTTGCGCCGCCGCAGCACCATCTGGAAAACAAAAACTCACATGTGAGCCCCCCACACCAACATCCCTAACCCTCCCACGATTACCTGGGGGCTTAGGAGAGGAACACATATCAGAAGAAACATTTGACAAACCACCAAAACGACAAACAGACTTTCCACTCACACCAGGGGAAGGGGGGACAAACTCCTCATCAGACGTTTCAAGTGCCAGCCCCACAGCCCCAGAATCCAATTCAAAATCCTCAAGCTCCTCTTCAGAGCCGTACTCACAATCTACTAATAACCCTTGATGCCTCCCATCCCCCACCTGACCCAACCCATCCTGATGCAGTTCACTAGGCCCAGCCGACACATCCAGAGGCAAAATAACAGGGGCCCCCCCCCGCCCCCCCCCCACAGAAACAACATTTGGCGCCAAGCTATTATTCCCTTCACTATCACTATCAGGGACAACCCCCCCAAACGAAAATGGCACCCCGCTAGGCCCAGAAACCACCACATCCCTCCCAGCTCCCAAGCCACTGCTCCCAGGCCCATCCCGGCCGTACACCGGCTGAATATCACCTGCTGCCCCCTGTGAGGCCGTCGTAGCCGTCACCTGCCGCTCCGGTTCCGCGCCGCTCCTCACCGCCGATGATGTCATCGCCTGGGGCCTAGAAGATGATGATGCCCCTTCTGCCGCGACCGCGGCCGCTGTCTTCCTGCTCGAGCCGGGTCCAATCTTCTTCCCCGCCGGCCTACAGCTCACCTCCGGACTCAGCCTAGCTGGAGGCCTTGAAGGCCTCGACGACCTCTTCCTCAGCGGGACGCCACCGGTCTCCGGACCGGCAACTGAAGTCCCCAGAAGCGACCGGACCTGTGACTCCAACCAGGTAGGTCCTTTTTCAGCTGCCGCCTCACGAAGCCTGCACAACAGCTCCTCCACAGAAGCCATAGGCATGCAGGGCGGGAGAACCAACAGAGGATGTTCTCTCTTACTATGCAAAAAACAGTCTGCTGGTTTTCCCGCTCTGCATGTCCCTTTTAAAACCTCCCCTCATTCCTCCTCTAATCCCTCCTACCTCAAATAAGGGCCTCTTCCTCCACAGGTCATGGCTCCTTCCGACCATGCCTTGCAATCTCCAGGAGCCCCTTAATTTCACCAGTGTGTGTGCATGAAGCTGTTGTCCTGTGAGCTGCCTATCACACAAATTCTTGTCCTGTAAGCTGCCTATCACACAAATTGTTGTCATGTGAGCTGCCTATCACACAAATTGTTGTCCTGTAAGCTGCCTATCACGCAAATTGTTGTCATGTGAGCTGCCTATCACACAAATTGTTGTCATGTGAGCTGCCTATCACACAAATTGTTGTCATGTGAGATGCCTATCACACAAATTGTTGTCATGTGAGCTGCCTATCACAAAAAATGTTGTCCTGTAAGCTGCCTATCACACAAGCTGTTGTCCTGTGAGCTGCCTATCACACAAATTGTCGTCATGTGAGCTGGCTATCACACAAATTGTTGTCATGTGAGCTGCCTATCACACAAATTGTGTCATGTGAGCTGCCTATCACACAAATTGTTGTCATGTGATCTGCCTATCACACAAATTGTTGTCCTGTAAGCTGCCTATCACACAAATTGTTGTCATGTGAGCTGACTATCACACAAATTGTTGACATGTGAGCTGCCTATCACACAAGCTGTTGTCCTGTGAGCTGCCTATCACACAAATTGTTGTCATGTGAGCTGCCTATCACACAAATTGTTGCCATGTGAGCTGCCTATCACACAAATTGTTGCCATGTGAGCTGCCTATCACACAAATTGTTGTCCTGTAAGCTGCCTATCACACAAATTGTTGTCATGTGAGCTGCCTATCACACAAATTGTTGTCATGTGAGCTGCCTATCACACAAATTGTTGTCCTGTAAGCTGCCTATCACACAAGCTGTTGTCCTGTGAGCTGCCTATAACACAAGCTGTTGTCCTGTGAGCTGCCTATCACACAGGCTGTTGTCCTGTGAGCTGCCTATCACACAAGCTGTTGTCCTGTGAGTAGCCTATCACACAAGCTGTTGTCCTGTGAGCTGCCTATCACACAAGCTGTTGTCCTGTGAGTAACATCACACAAGCTGTTGTCCTGTGAGTAGCCTATCACACAAGCTGTTGTCCTGTGAGTAACCTATCACACAAGCTGTTGTCCTGTGAGTAACCTATCACACAAGCTGTTGTCCTGTGAGCTGCCTATCACACAAGCTGTTGTCCTGTGAGTAACTTATCACACAAGCTGTTGTCCTGTGAGTAGCCTATCACACAAGCGGTTGTCCTGTGAGTAACCTATCACACAAGCTGTTGTCCTGTGAGTAACCTATCACACAAGCTGTTGTCCTGTGAGTAACCTATCACACAAGCTGTTGTCCTGTGAGCTGCCTATCACACAAGCTGTTGTCCTGTGAGTAGCCTATCGCACAAGCTGTTGTCCTGTGAGTAACCTATCACACAAGCTGTTGTCCTGTGAGTAACCTATCACACAATCTGTTGTCCTGTGAGCTGCCTATCACACAAGCTGTTGTCCTGTGAGTAGCCTATCACACAAGCTGTTGTCCTGTGAGTAACCTATCACACAAGCTGTTGTCCTGTGAGTAACCTATCACACAATCTGTTGTCCTGTGAGCTGCCTATCACACAAGCTGTTATCCTGTGAGTAGCCTATCACACAAGCTGTTGTCCTATGAGCTGCCTATCACACAAGCTGTTGTCCTGTGAGTAACTTATCAAACAAGCTGTTGTCCTGTGAGTAGCCTATCACACAAGCTGTTGTCCTGTGAGTAGCCTATCACACAAGCGGTTGTCCTGTGAGTAACCTATCACACAAGCTGTTGTCCTGTGAGTAGCCTATCACACAAGCTGTTGTCCTATGAGCTGCCTATCACACAAGCTGTTGTCCTGTGAGTAACTTATCAAACAAGCTGTTGTCCTGTGAGTAGCCTATCACACAAGCTGTTGTCCTGTGAGTAGCCTATCACACAAGCGGTTGTCCTGTGAGTAACCTATCACACAAGCTGTTGTCCTGTGAGTAGCCTATCACACAAGCGGTTGTCCTGTGAGTAACCTATCACACAAGCGGTTGTCCTGTGAGTAACCTATCACACAAGCTGTTGTCCTGTGAGTAGCCTATCACACAAGCTGTTGTCCTATGAGCTGCCTATCACACAAGCTGTTGTCCTGTGAGTAACTTATCAAACAAGCTGTTGTCCTGTGAGTAGCCTATCACACAAGCTGTTGTCCTGTGAGTAGCCTATCACACAAGCGGTTGTCCTGTGAGTAACCTATCACACAAGCTGTTGTCCTGTGAGTAGCCTATCACACAAGCTGTTGTCCTATGAGCTGCCTATCACACAAGCTGTTGTCCTGTGAGTAACTTATCAAACAAGCTGTTGTCCTGTGAGTAGCCTATCACACAAGCTGTTGTCCTGTGAGTAGCCTATCACACAAGCGGTTGTCCTGTGAGTAACCTATCACACAAGCTGTTGTCCTGTGAGTAGCCTATCACACAAGCGGTTGTCCTGTGAGTAACCTATCACACAAGCGGTTGTCCTGTGAGTAACCTATCACACAAGCTGTTGTCCTGTGAGTAGCCTATCACACAAGCTGTTGTCCTATGAGCTGCCTATCACACAAGCTGTTGTCCTGTGAGTAACCTATCACACAAGCTGTTGTTTGTTATCTTAGGACCGCTGCTTCTTAACTTCCGCTTCAGCCGGAACTGAAGCGAAGTGGGTCTGAGGCAGCATCTGCTGCTTCATAAACAGACCCCATAGAGTATCAAAGTAGATGAGGATGATGAAATAATACAGAAGTCCATTGAATTAAACATATACAAATCCTATTTGATTTTCAATAAAGACACTGCCATTTGAACTTATATTTACACAATTAGACCTATTTAACACACGCAATCATATCCCTGAATTCTGTTTCTATCCAGAAATGTATCTAAACCATTTTTAAATGTCTCTAAGGTATTGGCATTTACTTAGGTAATGAGTTCCACATTTTATTGCTCTTACAGTGAGAAAAAACGTTTACGTTGCTGGAGATTAAATTTCCTTTCCTCTAGCTTTAAATTGTGACCTCTTGTCACAAACAATTGCCTTGGAATAAACTGTCCTTTTTAAAATTGGTCCCCAGAACTGCACTCCATAATCAAACAAAGTCTTAACAGGGATTTGTATAGAGACAGAATTATGCTTTCTTCCCTTGCATCTATGATTCTGTCTTGCATTGCACACATTTTAAGATTGTTATCTATAAATACACCTACATCGGTTTTCCTCTGTTTTGCTAAATCTAGTACCATTTAAATAATAGGTCACCTGCTTATTTTTACTTCCAAAATGTAAAACCATATATTTACCAATATCAAAACTCATTTGCCATTTACCAGCCCATTCCTTCAATTTTTGTAAATCCCCTTGCAGAGCAATTACATTTTACACTGACTTAATCACAATGCACAACTTTGTATAATCTGCAAAAATATAGATGTTGCTATTTAACTCTTCCTCCAAGCCATTTATAAAAATATTAAAAAGATCACAACCCTGCACTGATCCTTAGGGGCCCAATCATTACTTTTGTGCAATCTAAGTAGGATCGATTTACTACAACACATTGTTCCCTGTCTTTGATAGATTTTTATTCAGATATTCCCAGTCCCAGATTTTGTACAATAATCTCTCATGTGATACTGCATCAAAAATGTTACCACGAGAACAAAGTAAATTGGATAATAGCCGTAAATAGGAAATTCTTATAAAATCACATGCTCTTTTCAAACTATTAAAGTTCATATGGATATAAAGGTCAAAAATATTTTTTTTGCCGTTCAAATAGAGCATAAGACTTTCCTATTTACTCCTATTATCAAATTTACTTTGTGCTCTTTGTATAAAGCATACTTAGATAGGCTAAAAGCAACAATGCATTAGTGGGGGGGGGGCTAGCTGCTGATTGGTGACTGCACAAATATTCCTCTTGTCATTGGCTCGCTAGGTGTGTTCAGCTAGATACTAGTAGTTCATTACTGCTCTGCAGTTGACTTTACCTATGTGTTTATCCATTTTGCAGATATTAAGGCAACAATAGTGCAATAAAATGCTCTAATCTGTCATATTGTTTACTTTTTGTGCTTTCCTGTCCCTTGCTGAAATATGCAGCTTGCAGGAACAATCTGAGCCTTAATAAGTCAGCTATAATACTGAAATTACATAAAAGACATTCTGCTTGCTACAGTAGCAGCTAGTTAGGGTACTGTTCCTCCTCACTGCAATAATTAACAAACCACTTACCCAAATATAGCACATTCTCTTGTGTAGAGATGAGTTTTACCCCAGGTGTGCTATATTATTTACTATTCCACTAACAAAGGTGCTGAGCAGAAGGGAATATCTTTATACAAACTAATCGCAAATTAATTTAAATTAACAATAACAAGGAACTGTATTAACTTGTTTAATGACACTAAATTAACGCTAAATAATTGTTATTGCTACTTACCTGGCAAGTAAGTGCTTCTCAAGTAAAAAAAATAGCTGATCGAAGGAAGCAAAGGGACAAAGTACGAGTGGGGGTGACACATGAGTTATGTAACATTAACAGGAGCAGGTGACCTGCATGCCACAGTTTAAAGTGACAGAGATTTGTGAGCACAAAGCAAATAACTCTGGTCCCCAAAAAATCTCTGGATAGAGCTGAATAGAGCTGTGTATCTGACTATAGATTTATGTGTGCGGGTTGGAAGGCTGGGGCTATAGAATGAGGAGCAGACAGGTGAAACCCATCATTTTTCTTTCATGATTTAGATATATTCTATAATCAATTTTGCTTTATCCACTTTATTGTAGGTGCAGCAATTTACTACTGGGAGCTAGCTAAACACATTGGTAAAGCCATTGATAAGAGGCATATATGTTCAGCCACCAATCCCTAGTCTAGTATGCTTTTCAACAAAGGATACTAACAGAACAAAGCAAACTAGATAATAGAAGTAAATTGGAAAGTTGTTTAAAATTGTATGTTCTGTCTGATCCATGAAATAAAATGTTTGGGTTTCATGTCCCTTGTTAAGTACCAGTGATTGCAATAAGAAGCTTTTCTGCTGTCCCTATATTCAGTGGCTGATTATTGTACCATTCTGAATAGTGACAACTATAGATTTGCAAAGCAGAGCATTTTTTTTACAAGACTTTGCTCCTTTGGGACAAACTTTCATGGTTCAGATAGAACATTCTATTTATGGCAACTTTTCAATTTACTAAGTGGCTAGGCACATATGCCTGTGTCATTGGCTCACAAGATCTGTACAGCTAGCTCCTAGTAACGCATTGCTCCTCTAGAGCTGACTTCATCTACTGTATGTGTTTAACCACACTGCAGCACATCGTTATATGCAAGCAATAGGGCAGTAATAAAATGCTCTGACATATAGAAACATGACTACATTAAAAAAAAGGGAAACATTTTTTAATTGTATTTTCTACTTTCCTTATATTATCAGATTTTCCTTTTTCTCTTGACTACTGAGAGCATACTGAGGTAGGCTCACAAGCGTGCATGTGACATTGATGTAAGCATTACTGCAGAAATAATCTAGACATGTGCAGCAGCGAATAATTCATTTCCAGACAAATCATTCATAACGAAAATATACTAAAAAATGTAGTTTATCAGAATATGCATTTGCTGCTCTATTCGGTATTTGCTTCCTTTAAAACAAAATGAATACTGAATATTTGTTACCATAGTTTTTGTTACAAAAAAATGTAAAAGTAACTTTGCTGCAGGTGGCACAGTTTTACCTGTAGGACTTATACTTACCTATAGCACGCCGGAACTGCACGCCAATCCAACACGTCTAACGAGAGTCCAGGGCTGCACTAGGGTTAGATTAACAGCGTTGCGCATACAGTATTGTGCGAGTGATAAAGGGTATATCAAGGGTGTTTGCACGCATTAGAAGTAGTGTGCATATTACAAGTTGAATGTAAACGCGTTTGCTAGAGCGCAATTGAATTAATCATGCGTCAGGATAGCACGTCTTCAGAGCTTGGGTTAACTGTGAAGTTCTAATAAAAAGTTGCTAAAAATAGGTTAAAAAGTAGAGTTACACTCATAATAACACTGTCTAATAAAAATTATTGAAAAATTTTTTGCATTAAAAAGTTATAAAGGCTCAAAGATAGGAGGGCTCAGGCGTTGGAAGAAAGGCTGCAAAGGGCTTTAACATAGAGACACATTCATATACATGTCTAAATATATATATGGCTCAATGCAGCCATATCGCCGGGTTTTTGCAAACCTGTAATAGCAGCGCTATTAAAGGTGAGTGGTGGCAATAACTTGCAAGTTATTACCGAGCCACTCATAACGCAAAACTTGTAATCTGGTCGTAAGTTAGCTACAATATAACTAATAGTTACATTGAGGCCCATTTATCAAGCTCCGAATGGAGCTTGAGGGCCTGTGTTTCTGGCGAGTCTTCAGACTCGCCATAAACGCAAGTTATGGAGCAGCGGTCTAAAGACCACTGCTCCATAACCCTGTCCACCTGCTCAGAGCAGGCAGCAGGAATCGCCACAATTTAACCTAATCAAGTATGATCCGGTTGATTGACACCTCCCTGCTGGCAGCCCATTGGCCGCGAGTCTGCAGGGGGGGTGTTGCACCAGCAGCTCTTGTGAGATGCTGGTGCAATGCTGAATACGGAGAGCATATTGCTCTCCGCATTCAGCGATGTCTTGCGGACCTGATCCGCACTGTCGGATCAGGTCCGCAAGACCTTTGATAAATAGGCCCCATTGTATCTATCTTAGGTTTTATTTTTATTTCACAGCTAAGTTTGTATTTATTTTAACTAGGTAGACTAGTAGGTAAATAGTTATTAACTAGTTACTAGCTACCTAGTTAAAATAAATACAAAGTTACCTGTAAAATAAAACCTAACCTGAGTTACACTAACACCTGACATTAAAATAAAATAAAATTAAATAAATTAAATTAAAAAAATTTTTTTATCTAAATTACAAAAAATAATAAACAACAAATTACTCCTAATCTAATAGCCCTATCAAAATAAAAAAGCCCCCCTGTGATGGATACCAAACAGGTCCTGCTTCCTCCGTGCCGACTGCAGCTATGTAGCTGGCAAGTGACCACAGCCTGTAGCCCGACAGCACCAGTACTCAGGATCCCACCCTGTGGCAGACTCCGGCTTCCCAGACTAGGGTAGCTCTGCCAGAGGGTCCTTCCTCTGCCTGAAACAGTCTGCTATGTAGCCCAGGAAAATGATTTTAGCAGGAGCCCACCCAAATAACTAGACATACTAGCATTGAGGTGAAACAGGAACTCTCTTTATTGTAAAACATACACTCCTTTTATACACACAGCTCATCTTGATAAGACCCTGGACAATACCACAATTTGCCCACCATTCCCGCCCCTCCAGACCGACCGGCACCTCCATAGCAGCCACAGTCATACAGAATCCCAGTACCTAGGGGTGGCAGTTTCAGGGTGATCCCGGTGAAACAGGACTTCCAGGGTGTTATTTTAAAGCTCTCGATCCCCAGATGCCACAGTCCAAAAGTGTGATTCGTTACTGGGGACCGGAGTTACAGTCCGTTGAAGTTATGGGGTTAGGGGTGTCCAAAACCCCCAGTTCCCAAAGGAGTTCCCCTTCGATAATGGCCCCAGCTCTTGTCCTCCCTATGGGCTACCAATCCCCAAAAGAGCGGAGCTCTGGGGCAAAGGGCTGCTGGAGTGACCAGGGGTAAAGTTAGAGAGTGTCCTGCTGTCCTGTGGCCAACCGGGAGTTCCAGGAGCCCGGCCACCCTAAGAGGGGTTAGGTAGGTGTCCGTTGTGAGGCGGCCGACTGGGAGTTCCAGGAGCCCGGCCAGCCTAGGAGGGTTTTCCCGGTCATAGACCAGTTCTTCTCTTAACAAGTTTAGAACACAAAAACAAGCCAACAAAAAGCAAACAAAAAGCTTCCAGAGATTGTGGTTGCTCTGAGGAGCTCAAAACCACTGAGAAACAACAGGGGTGAGGTTGTAGGGGGGTAGGGGTTTAGCCCTTGCAGCCTGGTATCCGTGACACCCCCCAAAATAAAAAAAAACTAGCCTACACTAAACTGCCAATAGCTATTAAAAGGACCTTTGCTGGGCATCGCCCCAAAGAAAACCCAACACCCACACAACCAACCCCCCAAATAAAATCCTATCTAAATAAACTTAAGCTCCCCATTGCCTTGAAAAGGGCATTTGGATGTGCATTACCCTTAAAAGGGCATTTCGCTCTTTTACATTGCCCAAACCCCTAAGATAAAAATAAAACCCACCCAATAAACCCTTAAAAAAACCTAACACTTACCCTTGAAGATCCACTTACAGTTTTTGAAGACCGGACATCCAACCTCATCCAGCCGGGAGAAGTCTTCATCCAAGCAGCAAGAAGTCCTCCAAGAAGCCAGGAGAAGTCTTCATCCAAGCGACAAGAAGTCGTCCTCCAGACGGGCAGAAGTCTTCCTTCAGACGGCATCTTCTATCTTCATCCTTCCGGGTCCATCTTCAAGACATCCGGCGCAGAGCATCCTCTTCATATGGTCCCAAGATTGATTTATTTATTTTATATATATATAAAATGTATAGCTTTATATTATTATCTCAAAGATTTGGAGTAGACCTTTAAGTGCACCTTTTAGAGTGCTGCAGAAGGAATATATAATATACTATTAATTTTCTTATCCTAAGCATATTAAAATTTAGCAAAGTTAAATAAAATTGGTGGCAATAAAATTAAAGTATCTAAAAAAAATAAAAAATTATACTGTATAAAATGATAATTTCTACTAAAATCACTTTTTACACATTTTGTTTTATTTTCAATAGTTTATAACATCACTGTCACTGACCTAATCTAGCCCTTTGTTGTTTTTCAGCGTAAATGGCTGGTCTGGCTACTCATCTCAACATACAAGCAAGCTATATTTTATTTTAGAGACATGGCACACAACATTCTGTCTCTTAACAAATCACATACCACAAAGTTCTGTCTCTGTAGTTTATAACATGTTGTTCTGTCTCTCTGACTGCAGTTTATACAGACAACCGGTTATCTAACTAATAAATCAGGTGATGTAGTGACATTGGCAGCTGCAATTTACAATCTCTGCTCTGTGAACTTAAAGGGACATTATACACTCATTTTTTCTTTGCATAAATGTTTTGTAGATGATCTATTTATAAAGCCCATAAAGTTTGTTTTTTTTAAAAAAAATTATAATTTTGCTTATTTTTAAATAACATTGCTCTGATTTTCAGACTCCTAACCAAGCCCCAAAGTTTTATTTGAATACCGTCAGCTACCTTCTCCAGCTTGCTCCTGTTTGTGTAAAGGTTCTTTTCATATGCAAAAGAAGGGGGGGGGGGGAGTGTCTTATTTCCCACTCGCAGTGGGCTTTCCAACTGCCTTTTCAACAGAGCTAAACTGAAAGCTTCTAAGTACGTTTTTAAACCATTTTATACTGAATTTTTATATCAGTATCTGTGCATCTTATAGCAGTGTCTATTACATGCAGTTATATGAAAATGAGTGTATACTGTCCCTTTAACCCTAAAAACTAGCTGAGCTCTGCACTTAGTTTTATGTGCAGAGTTTGTAGTGTGAAATTCACATAGCAGGGAGTGTAAACTACAGCTGTCAATTTCACTGCAGCAATTGATTTATTAGTTAGATAGCTGGCATGCAGGAGGTTATGTGACTCTGGATGCAGATCAGGGTGCCAGCCCAAATCTATAGGGGGCGGAGCTTCTACCTGTCCATGGAAAGTGGAGGCAGAGCATACACAGACAGCTGGGTAGCAGGGAGACTCCTCACACCCAGATACTGGGTGTCTGCTGGTTCTCTCCCATCCATGTATTCATAGATACAGGCACCTACACGAACAGCAGGGGAGGGGCCTGTGAGGAGACAGCAGAGCCGCAGGCTAGGCAGGCAGGGGAACAGTTTGTTACATTAGAAGTAGTGACTACAGAAAAGCTATCCCGTTGCACCTAAACAGCAGTACAACATATTATTGACTCAATTATATATTGTACTGCTGTTTTAGGTGCCAAAGGGATAGCTACAGGAACCCAGTAAGAGGGACGCGTACACCATACTAGCAAAGCATCCAGCCGCACCTCCTACAAGCAGCGGCCGGAAGTAAAGCGTAAGGGGAATCAATGTAGCATCAAACCAGGGAACAAACCACCATTAAAAAAAATAATGTGAAAAGGTTTATGGGAATCGGATTACATTAACTTCTTAGTTACACTACATATTCCAGTGAAACCACTGTCACACAGTAATAGCACACACAGTAGTCTGCAGTGCTACTCTGGGTCTAGTAACCTCTACTAGTAATTGGAAAACATCCAGCTGCACCAGGCTAACTTTTAGGTGCGACTGGCAATTACAAACACCACTATGCCCCTTACATATGGTTTACACACTAACCACAATTAACTCACTGCAGTGCCCAATCTGATATCTGCAGAAGCACAATTTGCGCAAACCCCAATTAAATATATCCAATAAACAGTAATGATGGGGCTGCTGCGGTTAGTAGTTATACTATCATGTCACAGCAATGGTTACCGGCTCCTTAACAGACCAGACTCCAGGAGCTGAGGCTCTGGCTGTGTCAAGTTCAACGCTGTCAAGTGCGTGCCGGCACGTGATATCATGTGTTCCTATGGTCAGTAAAGTCCCGCTCACGATATTGTCCCACCCCTTATCCCCGCCCCCTAACCAATCACTTCACAAAAATCAAACTTGGAGTGAGTGTGACAGTCAGCTAGAGTCTCGGGCTGTGGGTGGGCGGGGCTTGTGCGAGTGACGTCATTGTCACTACCGGGCCGGCTTTCAGACATTTTTTTTTAAATTGTAAATAAATTGCTATGTCAGTAGTGGGCTTGGGGCCCCTCATCCTGGCCGGGCCCCTGACTGTTGTCACCCCCGTCAGCCCCTGATGGTGGCCCTGGTTAGGTTTAGGGGTTAAGAACTTTAGTATACTGACGGCGACATTGGGAGCAGCAGATTAGGGGTTAATAAGTGGTTAGGTGGCGGCCATTTTGGGGGCAGTAGATTAGGGGTTAATAACAGTAATGTAAGTTGCGGCAATGTTAGGGACAGCAGATTGGGGTAAATAAGTGTATGTAGGTGGCGACGACATTGGGGGCAGCAGATTAGCGGTTAATAATATTTAACTAGTGTTTGCGATGCGGGAGTGCGGCGGTTTAGGGGTTAATATGTTTATTATAGTGGCGGCGATGTCCGGATCGACAGATTAGGGGTTAATAATTTTAGCGTTTTCGATGCGGGAGGACCTTGGTTTAGGGGTTAATAGGTAGTTTATGGGTGTTAGTGTACTTTGTAACACTTTAGTTATGAGTTTTATGGTACAGCTCTGTAGAGTAAAACTCATAACGATTGACTTTCAGGTGGCGGTACGGATCTTGTAGTTATAGGCTGTACCGCTCACTTTTTGGCCGGACAGGCAAACTCGTAATACCAGCGCTATGGAAGTCACATTGAAAAAGGACTTTTTGAAAGGTGCTGTAGTTACGTTGCGTTACAGCCAAAAAGGTGTGCGGTTCAGCTATACCTACAACACCTGTAATACTAGCGGTAGTGAAAAAGAGCCATAACGCTGCTTTTCACTCATAACGCACAACTCGTAATCTAGCTGATTGTTCTTTCAAAAATATAAATTAAATAAAATGCAACCCAGATAAAAATCAAATAGCATACTAGGAAAGAGAAAAACTTTTAAATACATTGTTTGCTGCAATTGTTTTTTATAGCCAAACTCCACCTACTTGACTTGCATTTAGAAGAGAAACAGATAGATACTGTCATTTTGTTAAAAAAAAAACATGCTTTGTTTTGCAGTATCTTTTCTCATCATCTCTGCTGGAGCAAATCAGGTATAGATGTGTGGCAGGGTCAGGCTTGTGAACTCTGACATTTGCATTTTTAGTTTTTAGAACTGCAAAACCCAGGTTGTTGTACTCTGTATAATTAATAATACGATCTCAAGGTATATATTGTCTTTTTAAGTAAGAACTATTTATAGCCCGTGTTACATAATGTGAGTCAGTAACAAAACTTTATGTATGTACTGTATGTATGTAATATAGATTGTGGTAGCCATATTAGTCCAGCAGTTAAATACCAAAATAACAAGAGTATTGCAATATGCAGGGATATCTTTATTATTGGACTAACAACTAACAAGCTTTTGAGAGTGTGTCCTCTCTTTCTGAAGCAACACTGATTATTATGAATATTGATTAGTATTGCTTCAGACCTTAGGAAGAGAGGACATAAGTAATTAAATGCCCTATCCTCCTGGCTTGCTGTATTATAACATAAGTCATAGAACTGACTGAACAATAACAATAATAATAACATATACTTATAACTTATAAATAAACACATAACACAGAGTGTGGGAAAAGACTCATGGGTCGCGTTTATTATTATTAAGTTGAAACAACTTTCACACAGTTAAAGGCCTAACGTACAACAGGTATCTCTTAGACCTCCATCTCCCCAGTGATCTAATGTGGTCAGCAGACCAGACCAAACCCGTGGCGGTGGTAGCCGCTCCAACCCTGAATGAGTGAGGAGCAATGACCCTTGAGTCAAGACCCACTCTAGATGCCGCCCAGCCCAGGACTCTCCGGAATTGGAATCTTGTCAATGGGGAACCGTCCCTGTGAAGAAGGAATTGCGATGGACCCTCCGGATGCACGTCCATGTAGGTCCTAAGGAGCCTGATTGGGCAACATGCTGAGCCCTTATGGGCCGGTAAAGGAATCCAAACTCTTTTCCCTTCTTGGTTGGTCTTCGATCTGGGAAGAAATACAAGAATAGACGACTCGTCGTTCTTGACATGAGTGGCCTGAAGACCTCCACGCTTGTTCCTCGAGGGGGGGACCAATTCCCCGAACCTGAGTGCCCCGTGGAAAGCCAACCCAAAGGCGGCCAAGAACAGGGTAGCCTCGTAGGCAGACAAACACACCACAGGCAAAGCTTGACACAGGACAACCAAGCACTCGATGGTGACGGGTTCCCTAACGTTCTTTGTTCTAGGCACAATATGCCCCCAACCCCTCAATACCTGCCTAACCAGGAAGGTCTTAGAACAGTCAGCAAGGCTTTATAGTTTACAGAAGAAGGACACGGCGGTCAGTCGAGAACCGAACGCACCTTTAGATATCCCATTACTTTTGAGCTCAGTGATCCACTCCAGAAGACCCCATTGGTCGCCATCGCAAGATGGTCGGCCCATCCTATCGCAGAAAGTCCAGTGCTTCACATAAGTGTTCCAGGTAGAAGGGCCAAGCGAAAAACGGATCATCCCGATCAAAGGTCCCCATCCAGCGCTATCTGCAATAGATAATCAGAAAAAAGGGATCCGTTAGTATCTGCTTGAGAAACTAACGCCTAGAAGGCTTCCCATTGAAAATGGGAAAGAGCATCTGCAATCTTATTCTGGACACCAGGGACATACTTAGCACGGAAAACAATGTTCAGGTGCAGACACCTCAGCACCAGCAGCCTTAAGTAACGCACCACCGGAGGAGACCCAGACGTGAGCTTGTTAATAGCAAAAACAACGCTCATGTTATCTGTCCAGAATACCACATCGCGGTGTCGGAGCTGGTTGCCCCAAACCTGGAGGGCCACTATGATGGGGAAAAGCTCCAAAAGACACAAATTCCAAACCAGCCCCCTATCAACCCACTAGCGAGGCCACGGGCTGGCGCTCCATTGACCGGACAAATAGGCGCTGTACCCGTGGAACCCTGCCGCGTCTGTGAACAATTGAATCACCGAGTTGGAAGGAACAGCCTTCCGCCACAGGCATATCCAATTAAAATGGCTCAGAAAATGCTCCCATACAGCGAGGTCATCCACCATTTCAGTTGACACACGAAACCTGCGCGTTTGGGACTGCTCTCCGCACAACTGCCATTTGAGCCGAAATAAAGGAATAATCCTGCCGGCGAAATTCAAGAGGCCTAAGAGTCTGAAGGTCCTTTATAGACCCGTAAGGCTCCGATTTCATGGACCTTACAGCCCCCAACATGCAGGCAATTTTATCTTGCAGCAAACAACACTGTCTTGCTGCCGAGTCGATTTCAATTCCCAGAAAAGTGAGACACGTACAAAGACCCTGGGTCTTGTCCTCAGCCAAAAGGACTCCCATTCTGGCTAGCAGGAGTCTAGTTACCAACAAGAAAGCGCATTCAGCAGACCCTGCATGCCCTACGAGCAAGAAGTCATCCAAATAGTGTGCCAGGCCATCGAAACCAGCAACCGCCACAATGGCCCAGTGCAAGAAACTACTGAAAGCTTCAAAATAGACAAGCATTTGTCTACGAAATAATTCCCCTCAAACCAACTCCCCATGAGACGAAAAGAAGAGGGGTGAATGGGAAAGAGCCGAAATGCGGATTCCACATCCAGTCTCGCTAAACAGGCCCCTGCCCTACGGACCAGTGCAAGCGCATTGTCGAAGGACTGGTAATGAACTGAACTAAGCTCGGGAGAGAAAGCATCGTTAACTGACCACCCCTTTGGAAAGGAAAGGTGCTGAATGAGCCGAAACTTACCCGACTCCTTCTTTGAAACAACCCCTAAAGGGGAGATAACAACCCCGGAATCGGTATCTCCCCAAACGGGCCGGCCATGAGACTCAAAGCTATCTGTTTGCTCAGTTTCTCCCTCACTATGCTGGGAAAGTGATACGCAGACTTCAGATTCCTGCGAAAAGAAGAACCCATGACTGCAGAGCCGACAGGGATAGTAAATCCCCATCAGAGACCGACGCAAAGTAAATCGGCGGCCCCTTTATCAGGATAAAGCAGCAGCCATCTCTCGATTACAGCTACCCTCAGTGGGGTGGCCGCCCTTTCCAGCAGCGAAAGGTTTTGGGCCGAGACCCGGCTGCTACTGGGAGCGACCAGGGTCCTGGGATCTGGTGCACTCGGAACCTGAGCGGCCACCCCCGCAATGCTTACAAGCATGGTGGAACGCACTCGCCGTTCCCGTGGCACAGAGCTTATCCTGGAATCGCCAGCAAACTCCTGTGGGCCGCTGTCAAGAACGCTGGGAGGCTCGGGTACCAGAAGGTCCGGCGGGGACCTGCCCAGGTATGACCTGCTTTTCAGGTCCCAACTGTGCCCATAGTCACAAGTCTACGTCCCTGAAAGACAGGAGAGGGTTACCAACCTTCTTCCTGCAAAATGCCACATCATAGTCACGCCACGCCCCTTCCTTATATCATTCATAAACGGTTTCAATGGAATCCTGATATTTCACGATATCCAATGCCTGATCAGGAAATTTAGTGATATAGCACAACGCGTACACCCGGAAACATTTACGCCACTTGTCAAACGAATCAGGCCTTTTGAACTTCTTGGGGCCCGTACCGTCCTCCGCCATTTCTTTCTGGTGATAGGCTTCGGCTGAGAGTTCGAACATATGGACATATTTACCTTCCTGAATCCGCTTAACCATTTTAGATTTGAGATGCTCATGCAGGCTAAATGAGGGCCACGGATCTGTGTCCCCATACATAGCCGCCTTACGTCTAGTTGTCGCCTCAGGGCTAGCAACCCCTGAGGTGGGGGCAACGGAACACGGGGCTCCATGCGGGATGAGCTAGGGGGGGGACCCATGGCTTTCTTTCCTCAACTAACCATTTCATCATCCTATACATTCTCTTCTGACCCTTGGCCTCCAACCCCAGTGATCTATCGATTTCAGACCCAGAATCATCAGAAGATGAACTAAAGCCCCTATGCCCGGAAGACAAAATTACCAGTTCCCAGAGGAAGCTGCACAGGCAGGGGATCAGAGGAAGTTGATGGCTGCACATGGCTCTGCTCCTCCTCACCACGACCAATTGAACCGGACTGCACGGCTACCAAAGCACTCTGAGATTCCATGGTATCCTGAAATGCAATGCGAGTGCTGCGCGAGGAGGCCGCATGGCTCCTACTAGGCCGCAAATTACTACCGGCCCGCTTATTGCCCCCCGCCTGACTAGATAATGGCTGAGGCCCTAAATTATCCATTGTAACTGGCATGTCCCCGGTCAGGCCTGCTCATAATCACCAGTATTGCCCCCTACTTGAGACTCGCCACCCTGCAAATTGTCCCCACATGGCTCTTGGCCTTGGCCCCCTGAAGCACCAAACACATTGCCCTCCACTGTCTCACTCTCAAAAGGTCGTCTTGTACCTTGTTATGTTAGACCAATAAAAAAGGTATAACTGCATACTGCAATACTCTTGTTACTAAGAGGGATTTGGTTCACCCTTACTTCTGCAAGAGACTCTAGACTGAGAGCAGTAAAGACAGGTAATTAGTTTGTTGACTATAACTCATGCATGTTTAATAAAGATTTATGGGCAAATTGTACCTGGTACAACTTGGAACTTCACTATTCTAGATGTTATCTGTTTGTAGCTCCCTGATATGACTCAATGGGGCTTGTCTGCCATCTAGTGTTTAAAATGAGGTAATACATTTAAAAATATTTTAGATTTAAAAATGAGTAGACTATTTCATAGTGTATACTGTTTGCAATTGCATATTAAATGATGTCTTTCAATATATTTATTTATTTGTTAAGTTATTAGTAAGAGTAATCTGTTTTTGTTGCTACAGAGGAATTTTGGTTCAGCTCTAATTCTGTAAGAGACTCTGGACAGAGCAATGAAAATTGGAGATTAGCTCTTTGACTATGTTTAATAAAAAATATATATGGGCATATTGTACCTGGCACAACTTGGAACTTCATTTGGCTAGATGTTATCTGCTTGTATCTCCCTACTTATGACTCAATAGGGCTTGTCTACCATCTAGTATCTAAAATGAGGTACTACATAAACAAACAAAAAAATAGATTTAAAGGGACACTCAAGTCAAAATAAACCTTTATAATTCAGATAGAGCATGTAGATTTAGGATACTTTCCAATTGACTTCCATTATGACATTTTGCACAGTCTTTTTATAAACACACTTTCTGGGGGACAACAACCTACTTAACATGTGCACAAGCTCACAGGGTATACATTTACTATTTTGTCTGTTACATGATACAGGGGGCTGGAAAATTAGAGAAAAAATAAATTTGTCATAAAAAAAATCTACAGTTTATTTGAAATTCAGAGAAGGTGTTAAATCATTGTCTTTTTATTATGCACATGTTAATTATGCAATTCTACTGCATTTAGTGGTGCTTTAAAAAGGAGTAAACAATTTCATAGTGTCTACTAATTTGTTTATTAAATCATGTCAATCAATCTATTCATTTGTTAATATATATATATATATATAAACACACACACACAAATAAATGTAACAGTTTATTACTCATACATTAAGAAAAAAACATGTATATATATATAGTAGCTGTATGGCTTGCTGGTATTTTCTGTCAGTAACCTAGCAACGCAGCCAAACTTTAGAAAAAAAAATACTCCAGGAAAATACTGCAAAAGCAAGCATTTTATTTATGTATTGTAGCTAAGAATATTCAGTTGTCCATTATTGTAGTAAGAAGAAAAAACATAATTTATGCTTACATGATCAATTTCTTTCCGGATATGGCAAGTACACAGAATCATCAATTAATAGTGGGAATATCACTCCTGGCCAGCAGGAGGAGGCAAAGAGCACTACAGCAAAGCTGCTATATATGTCACTTCCCTTACCCATAATCCCCAGTCATTCGGCCGAAGGAAAAATGGAAAAAGAAGATAACACAAAAGTGTAGAGGTGCCTGAGGTTTTAGAAAAAAATAACTGTCTTAAATAAAGGGTGGGCCGTGGACTCACCATATCCGGAAATAAATTTATCAGGTAAGCATAAATTATGTTTTCTTTCCTAAGATATGGTGAGTCCACGGAATCATCAATTATTAGTGGGAATCAATACCCAAGCTAGAGGACACAGATGATAAGGGAGGGACAAGACAGGAACCTAAACAGAAGGCACCACTGCCTGAAGAACCCTTCTCCCAAAAGAAGCCTCAGCTGAGTCAAAAGTATAAAATTTATAAAACTTTGAAAAAGTATGCAAAGAGGACCAAGTTGCAGCCTTGCAAATCTGTTCCACGGAAGCTTCATCTTAAAATGCCCAGGAAGAAGAAACAGCCCTCTTGTAATGAGCAGTGATTCTCTCAGGAGGTTGCTGTCCAGCAGTCATGTAGGCTAAACGAATAATACTCCTTAGCCAAAGAGAAAGAGAAGTAGCCGTAGCTTTCTGACCCTTGTGCTTCCCAGAAAAACAAACAAACAAACAAAGTAGAAGACTGACGAAAGTCCTAAATCGCCTGAAGATAGAACTTCAATGCATGCACAACATCTAGGTTGTGCAACCCAAGCTCCTTAGGAGAAGAAGGATTAGGACACAAAAAAAGAACCACAATCAACTGATTAATAACAACCTTAGGTAGGAAACCTAATTTAGAACGTAGAACCACCTTATCAGAATGAAAAATAAGATAAGGAGAATCAAACTGCAGAGCCGAGAGTTCTGAAACTCTCTGATCATAAGAAATAGCAACAAGAAACAAAACCTTCCAAGATAACATCTTAATATCTAAGGAATGCATAGGTTCAAATGGAGCCCGCTGTAAAACTCTACAAACAAGGTTAAGACTCCAGGGAGGAGTAACAGGCTTAAACACAGGCCTGATCCTAACCAGGGCCTGACAAAAAGATTGCACATCTGGCGCATCTGCTAAACGCATATACAACAAAATAGACAACACAGAAATCTGACCTTTCAGAGTACTAGCTGACAAACCCTTCTCCAGACCCTCCTGGAGGAAAGACAAAATCCTAGGAATCCTGATTCTACTCCAAGAGTAGCCTCTGGATTCACACCAATACAGATATTTACGCCATATCTTATAGTAAATATCTCTTGTCACAGGTTTACAAGCCTGAATCATGGTCTCAATGACAGACTCTGAAAACCCACGCTTAGATAAAATCAAGCGTTCAATCTCCAAGCAGTCAGCTTCGGAGAAATGAGATTTGGATGAAGAAAATGACCCTGAAGTAGAAGGTCTCTCCTCAGAGGGAGTCTCCACGGAGGTAGAGACGACGTTTCCACAAGATCTGCATACCAGATCCTGCGAGGCCACGCCGGCACTATGAGAATCACCGATGCCCTCACCTGCTTGATCCGAGCAATGACTCATGGCAGGAGAGCGAATGGAGGAAATATGTAATTCTAGACTGAAATTCCAAGGGACCGCCAGAGCATCTATCAAGAAAGCCTGTGGATCCCTTGACCTTGAGCCTTACCTGAGAAGCTTGGCATTCTTCCGAGAAGCCATGAGATCCAGTTCTGGCTGCCCCCAATTAAGGATTTAACTGGAAAATACTTTCGGATGGAGTTCCACTCCCCGTGATTAAAAGCTTGTTGGCTCAGAAAATCCGCCTCCCAATTGTCCACTTTGGGATGTGGATTGCAGAAAGACAACAGTTGTGAGACTCCACCCACTGGATTATCTGTGCCACCTCTGTCAAGGCCAAGGAACTCAGAGTTCCCCCCTGATGGTTGATGTTGTTGTCCGACTGGAACCTGATAAACCGGGCTAAGGCTAACTGAGGCCAGGCCAGTAGAGCATAAAAAAAATGCTCTTAGTTCTAGAATGTTTATAGGGAGAACTGACTCCTCCCGAGTTCAAAAACCCTGAGTCTTCAATGATGGCCAAATTGCTCCCCAACTTAGAAGGTTGGCAACCGTGGTCACAATCTCCCAGGAAGGTCTGCAAAAGCAAGTTCCCTGGGAGACTGAGACTACCACCACAGAAGAGAGTCCCTTGTCGCCTGATCCAGAAATATTTGCAGAGACAAATCTGCATAGTCCCCATTCCATTGCCTTAACATGCATAACTGCAGATGTCTGAGATGGAACCGAGCAAACTGAAGGATGTCCATGGAAGCTTCCATCAGACCAATTACCTCCATACATAGAGCCACTGACGGCTGAGGAGAGGACTGAAGGACAAGAATCAAAGATCTTTGATTTTCTGACCTCTGTCAGAAATATCTTCATTAGTAGGGAGTCTATTATGGTCCCTAAAACACTACTCTTGTGGCTGGAATCAGAGAACTCTTTCCCAGAACTACCTTCCAACCATGGGAGCGAAGAAAAGACAACAAGATCTCCGTATGAGAGTTTGCTTGTTAAAAAGACAGCGCCTGAACCAGAATGTCGTCCAGACTGCCAAAAGAGCCCCCAGGACCTTTGAGAAAATTCTGGGAGCTGTGGCAAGACCGAAAGGAAGAGCCACAAACTGGAAAGGATGGTTTAAGAAAGTTCTTTCAATACATGAAGAACAAAAAGGTATTATGGGTTCCACCTGGGCATCAAAACATAAGCTACAGGAACATCCTACACAGCCTCCTGATCTATAATACAAAAAAAAAAGAAGCAAATAAAAAATCTAACTTATTTTAAAATCTTTTAACAAAGGATATAAAACAGAACCAAAAAAACATTCTTAAATAAATGTTCCCTTTAAATTTACCAAATCAAGAAAACATACCCCAGGTAACACTCTACACCTCATTTACTGAGGTGCCCTACCTGTCCTGCAACCCGCAGCAAACTGAGGAAAAAAACAATCCTGTTTACAATCTGGATTTCCAGAGAAGCAAAAACAGCAAGAAGCCTTCTAAACAGCAGAGGCATCAGAAATATGCACACCTCACTCTTACAGGAAGTGAAAAAAGCGCCAAAAAAACCTCTGACATCAAAGAATCAGAACCTCCCTACTTTCTTGAAAACAGGCTTAAAACAAACAATAACCCCCCCCCCCCCAAAAAAAAAGTACATAATCTGTTACTAAAAACGGATACTCACTGAGCCATCAATAAAATAATAACTCCTCACACTAACAGTGCCTGCAAAAACTGCCATAAACACCTGCACACTGACAGGAATAATAAAAAAACACCCCCCTGCAGTGTTTCAGCTGAATAAGTGACACATTTTCCCCTGCTACATAGAAAAATAAAATTGTCACTTACCTTGATATTCATCTGTCCAGCAGCAGGACAGTTCACCTGTTTTGAGAGGATGCCATCCCTCACATGGACCTATGGAAATACAGAAAGACTGAGTAAACCTACTCATCTAAATAGGGCAGCAAAATGTTTTGGGAAAACGCAGTGAGGATTGTACCCCACAAGTTCCCAATTGCTTAAAAGCCACCACTGCCCTACTGAAGAGACTAACATGGGCTAAGGCTAGACCCTTTAGAAAGAGCAGAGCAAACCTACTCTGCTTTAAAATAAAAAAAAAATCTTGATTGTAGATCAGACCCCAAAACTTCACCTCCTCCTTGCACCGCAGGCAAAGAGAATGACTAGTGATTATGGGTAAGGGAAGTGACATATAAAGCAGCTTTACTGTAGTGTTTCTTGCCTCCTCCTGCTGGCCAGGAGTGATATTCCCACTAGTAATTGATGATTCCATGGACTCATCACCATATCTTAGGAAAGAAAACTCATGTTACTCACTTGCAAGTAATTTTAATCACATATGGTGATCAGACTGATCTATTCATATGCACTGCATATCTATCTACATGACAATGAGTACAAGTAAAAACATGTATGTTTCAGAAGCAATACAGGCATACGAAAATAGCACTTATAGTGTAATATATAGATAAAAGAAAATCAGTACACTTTCTGTTTATGGTCTTTAAGAGAAGAGGTGAGAGACAGTATTGCTACAGGAAGGAACATTAGAATATAGCTAAAAACACTAATTCATTTTAGTTTTTTAATTATGAAACAATTACTTGTGTATAATTATGATCTAGATCCTGTACGCTATTTTTGTAGTGGCTCCATTTTAATGACCACCAGATCTTACTTAACCAGTTGATACTTAGGGGCCTATTTATTAATGTGCGAGCGGACATGATACAATGTAGCGTATCATGTCCGCCGCACATCTATAAATGCCGACAGCATACGCTGTCAGCATTTATCATTGCACCAGCAGTTCTTGTGAACTGTTTGTGCAATGCCACCCCCTGCACATTCGCGACCAAATGGCCGCTAGCAGGGGTGTCAATCAGCCCAATTGTATAGGATCGTGCGGATTGATGTCCGCGGCCTCAGAGCAGGCGGACCAATTATGGAGCAGCGGTTTTTAGATCTCTGCTTCATAACTGCTGTTTCTGGTGAGCCTGAACGGTCGTGCAGAAACAGGGGCATCAAGCTCCATACGTTGCTTGATAATTCGGCCCCTTAGTGAAAGTTTGCTAATTGCAGATCACTAAATATAATCAGCACAAGACAGTTACATAGCACCTGTAGATTGTAAGCTATTAGGAGCAGCCCACACCTACCCTTATATTTGTTTTGTCTGTTTGATGTATCTGTATACTAAAGCCCAGAGATGGATTTAGATTTTTTTCTAACTTGTTATATCAACAAAACAACTTTTTTCTCAATATACGTTAGAAAAAATAAAAATCCATGGCCTCTCTGGGCTCCGTAATCTGTATTTTTAATTACCAAAAGTCAATATCATTGTTTATTTCTTTTCATGTAACCAGTGCTATGGAATTTGCAGTTCTTTACATATTTATGGTACAAGAGCTCTGCTTTCTTTGAAAGTGTTTTTGTTGTTTGTTGTTTATTTGTTTTCTAATATAAGGTGTTAATTCATCTATCACTTTGTTTTATTTCTTATACTGGCAGCATTTATAACAGTTCTCATTTCTTATGTTTAATTACATATTGTTACTATATATAAGTATCTATTTCGCTATCTCATCTAAAAAAAATGTTAAAAAAACATGTAAGAGCTTCTTTTTTAATCTTGATATGATTGAAATAGCTACTATTTATATATGTTACAGGGACATTCCTAGTAAAAGTTTAAAAATACTGTATGAATTAGAGCATTTTATTTTAAATCAAATCTGTTCTTCTACTGTGTATTTCAGCCAAGCAAAGGAGTTACATAAATAGTCATAACTGTGTGCATGTGCACTCCAGATGAGTATCCATGGCATGTCAGCCAATCAAAAACAGGTATACATGCACAGGGGCCGAATTATTAATGTCTGGCAGACTTGATACGCTGTCGGCATTTAGCATTGCACAAGCAGTTCTAGTGAACTGATTGTGCAATGCCGCCCCCTGCAGATTCGCGGCCAATCAGATGCTAGCAGGGGGTGTCAATCATCCCGATCGTATAGGATAGGGCGAATTGATGTCCGCAGCCTCAGAGGCAGCGGACCAGTTAAGGATCAGCGGTCTTAAGACCACTGCTTCTTAACTGCTGTTTCCGGCGAGCCTGAAGGCTCACACAGAAACAGCTGCATTGGGGCCTATTGATAGCTTGGTAAATCCGCCCCATAGTCTCCAATCTCCGATTATGAATATTTTTAATGAGTTAAACACAAAGTAAAAAAAACAAATTTTTTTTAAAAAAATGTTCTAACAAAACAGAGGATTATTTTTCTCTGGAATATCCCTGTACGTAGAGAAGTTTATAAACAGCTTAAAACTGAAGAAAAACAGCAGCTAAAACAATGAAAACAGTACAGATTTTTAGCAGCAGAAATGCTGAGATTCCCTGTGTTGGATTATCGAGGACGCGCGTCTTTGTAGGTTTGATGATGCGGCTCCATTGGGTTAATATAGCTTTTCTGGCTCCATCCCACTTGCCTGGTCCCATAAGACGATACTGGTATGGAGTGCAGGGGCCATACAGCACCTCCCATGCAAGCCTGGGGTCTGTGAAGAACAGTTGTGATAAACTGGGCTTCACCCCGACAATTTCTGAGAGCTCATCCATATATTCCATGTAGTCTACTTGTATGGTGTGGCGCTGGCTTACAACATATCTAACAGGAAGGAAGAAAACGATTTTACTCATGTTTAAGACCTTATATGAATAAGTATTTAAAGGATATTTATATTGTTTTCCTTATTGTGACACACTTTTTATATATGGGCTTCCTAAACAACGCCCCAGATATTTTTACCATGGTTAGAGCCTATGGGGTAGATTTATTAAGCAGCGGATCTGCAATCTACCCCTATAGTTTCCGGCTCGCAAAAAACAGAAGTTAAGAAGCAGGGATCGTAAGACCGCTGCTCCTTAACTTTTCCGCCACCTCTGAGGTGGTGGACTGCAATCATCCCGATCATATACGATCAGATGATTGACACCCCCTGCAGCGTATGCTGTCAACATTTAACGATGACGGGCGGACATGATCCGGTACAGCAGATCATGTCCGTCAGACATTTAATAATTCTACCCCTAAGTATCTACTGCACTACAACCAATCAGCAGCCATATATTATGCACCATTAACACTAAGCAGAGTGTGATCCTTGTCCCTCTGATCAAGCTGACTTGTTATAGCTACTCAAGCCCACACCTGCACCCGGCACAGCACTGAGATCTGCTTAGTATCAAGTGTGTATGGATCATATATAAATAGAAAGCATTATACATATATGCACCAGAATAATTCATATTTCACAATTAGAGTTGTATAGAAAAACAAATCATGATAAATTGTTGATGTATTTAATAAAGTTGTAATATCATTATAGTGCAGAACAGAACTTTTTGAAAACAGAGACCAAATTGCTGTAAAGTAGGAAATGTATAATTTGAAAACCAAAACTGGTCTTGAATTCATTGGGTCATCACAAATGGAGCCATAAGCTACTCAAGTTGTCAACAGCAAAGTAGTTTACGTGTCCATTTTAGTAACAGGTTTCCATTGAAACATTTTGTGCAATGCGTGCAGTCACTCTTTTTGTGTATGTGTTAACGCTCCCATTCCATTCATTGCTATAGTAACCAACCTTAGATTATAAAAATGAATACATTGTTTGCAAACTTTAATGCCTCAATGGAAAAGAGGCCTCCTCTTTTACAATTAGCTGAGTGTGCCGTAATGTTTGAGATTAGCTGAGTGTGCCGTAATGTTTGAGATTAGCTGAGTGTGCCGTAATGTTTGACATTAGCTGAGTGTGCCGTAATGTTTGACATTAGCTGAGTGTGCCGTAATGTTTGAGATTAGCTGAGCGTGCCGTAATGTTTGAGATTAGCTGAGTGTGCCGTAATGTTTGAGATTAGCTGAATGTGCCGTAATGTTTGAGATTAGCTGAGTGTGCCGTAATGTTTGAGATTAGCTGAATGTGCCGTAATGTTTGAGATTAGCTGAGTGTGCCGTAATGTTTGAGATTAGCTGAGTGTGCCGTAATGTTTGAGATTAGCTGAGTGTGCCGCAATGTTTCAGATTAGCTGAGCGTAACGTAATGTTTGAGACTTTAATAACAGCACCCGATAATGTTTTACCTGTTTGCACCTTGAATGGAAACTGGGTGTAAAATTATGATTCTATTATCTATGGGACACGTAATTGTATTTGGCAGTCGGAACGCCGCTGCCATTAATGGTGCAAAACGCGTAATACCTTTGTTTTGCAAGCTCCCACAAACCCAATTGCTGCTCAGTGGAAACCGGACATTAACTGAATAAAGATAACTAAAATAAAGTACAAATGCTGCTACAAGAGTTTAGCAGCCTGTAATTAACTACAGGGACATATTTTGCTGCTGATTGAAAAAGGTAAATCATTTGATAATTATTAGAATAAATATTTTCTCTCTCTCACCTTATAAATATCCTCGCTCCATTAAGTGAAACCTGAGGCCACCTAAACACACTCCCAGCCTGTCCTGACACCTCTCACGTCCCAGTCAATATCCACCCCAACCAATGTGAGCACACTGACAGGTCTACCCTCTGACTCTCATTTGATACTTTATTGAAAATGCTGAAGGATCTGCTATGTGGCATTTGGACTTTCCTGAGTGGGTTTATTTCAAATAAAATAAAATGTTTTTTTGGTGTTTTTTTAAGATAACTAGACAGGACGGTATAATGAGACCGAGCTCCCACTTCCAAAAAATCTATTAAAATGTTCTGGACAATTAAAAGCTCTGTGCCAGCCTTGGATTTATATGTAGTTTCAGAGAAAAGGAAATAAGCTGTACGTACCTCTTTTCCATCCTCTCCCTCTTCTCTTTGATGTCACGCGTCATATCGTCTGAGGTCGGCAGTGTGACCAAACCTGATCATGCAAAACAAAGCCTCAGTTATTGTCATGACTAAGTTTATCTGAAAACATGCACAAAATTAGGGCTGGGCGATTAACAGCATATGCGGTTTTAAACCGTGATTAACCGCCGCCATTTAAAAAACGTGAGAGTCTGCGGTTTTTATGGGGGCGGGGCCTGTGTGAACACAATGGATGGAGCCGTTTCCGGACCACCTGTAGCTGAGTGACATGTTCTGGCCTAGCATATAGCTAGGCAGAAGAGCCGTGCACAAACAGCAGTTAGAAGAGGCGGCACTGCGGGGCATAGAAGAGTGGAGACACGTGGTCAATGTGGGGTGGGCTGCTCACTCAGGTGAGCTGGAGACAAGCAAGTAAGAAACTTGCACTATGGGCAGGATAAAGCAGTGATCTGACTGCACTGCCACTGTCTGTAGAGCTATAAATAAAGTAAACAAGCTCCGGGGAGAGGGAGGGAGGCTCCGTGGAAGTGAATGCAGTCTGAATAACAGATGTGGCACTGCTCTGGCATATACTTATACCTGGAGATTTATCCAATAAAATATTTGTTTTTATTTTCATACATCTACACAGTAAGTAAAAAACATTTAATGGCTAATGCTTTACTTACAGTATTTATGTAATGTAGGTGAAAATAAAAACAATTATTTTTCTGAATAAATCTCCAGGAATAAGTATAATATGCAGCAAGTTATTCCGACTGCTTTCACTTCCACTGAGCCTGTCTCCCCCCTCCCTCTTTCCCCGGAGCTTGTTTAGAAAATTAAGGTGTTTTAGTAACTTTTGGGTACAAAATCCCGATTTTCATTTTTTCCCATATCACCCAGCCCTACACAAAATATTTTATTAGATCTGTTTAAAGAGAAATGAATCTCAAATTGTTAACCCCCAATTGCTACCCTGAGCTTGCGGTAGCAATAACCAACCACTTGGTTATTTATTGTGCGCCCGCAAATGGGCAAATTTGTGATAAATTAGCGCTCCACTTGTAATTTTGCCCTATATCTATAATATACAATTAAATATAGTATTCCAATATGTAATGAATTAGTAAATCTGGTTTAAATCAGCCTTACTGCATGAACATTTAAGGGTTTCGCACAGACTGGATTAGACCAATAAAGTATCTGTTACTATCTGTGCAAGAGAATTTCAGATAAGCAAACCTTAGTATGTTGTTCAATGAGATTTATTGGGACTTTCTTACTGCACGAAAAAAAGAAGGTATTTTATTTTTTGTTTCTTAGTTTTTTATATAGATATTCCTGTGCTTACTAAAACATTTTTTTAAAGGAATGATTCAGAGTGTCCCTTTAGGTATCTCTGCTGTCCTTTTTGCTAAATATTTATATTGTATCTTTGGCTATAAGATGCGTCTGCTTTTGAATCTTAAATATCTGTTCTCAAAATGCCACAAATAGAAGAAATGTATTTTATCACAACAGTAAATGACAAAAGCTGCCAGAAAAATATTTACGATCACATTAAAGGGACATGAATTATTTTTCTTTCATGATGTAGATAGAGCTTTCAACCTTAAACAACTTTTTAATTTATTTCTATTATGTAATTTATTTTGTTCTCTTTGTATCCCTTGTAGTAAAGTATACCTAGGTAGGGTCAGAAGCTGCTGATTGGTGGCTGCACAAATATGCCTCTTTCAGCTAGCTCCCAGTAGTGCATTACTGCTCCTTCAACAATGGATAACAAGATAATAAATCAAATAAGATAATAAAAGTAAATTGGACATTTGTTTAAAATTGTATTCTCTTTGTGTATAATGAAAGAAAAGTGTTAAGTTTCATGTCCCTTTAACTGGGTTTTACAAGTTAGTTTTGACTAATTTACCCTTGAAGACTCGAGTTGCGAGACGGCACTGGAGTTCTGAAATTGGCATAATTGCACCAAGGGGTTGGATGAGTCCGATTACAGCCAGTGTATTGCGCTCGAGTTGAGGGGGGAACATGTACTTATACAATGAGACTCTATTGCTTTGCACTTTAATGACAGGTTCTTCACAGAAGGGAAAATTAAAGCTGTATCCTGTGGCAAAGACAACTGCGTCAATATCTTTCTCCTCTGTGCCATCATCAAAGACCACATCTCTCTCTCTGAACTCCTTAACGTTAGGTCTGACCTGTACTTGGCCCGAGATGATGCGGTTAGGAAGTTCATCGTTGATAGTTGGGTGTTGACTGTAAAACCTGCATCAAGTCAGAAAAATAAATATATATCAGACATCAATTACATTACTTGAAAAACAAAACTTTGGAAAAATTGTTGTAGTTGACTTGAATGTCTTTTTAAAGCCAAATGTAAATGCTAAAATGTACACACTGGTTAGTTGTTCTTCTAATCACATGAACAAATTTGAGTTTTGGCAAAACATTTGTATTTCCTCAAACTAATGAATAGCTTAATTTAAGAACATTTACAAATGCTACTTTACTAATGATGTGCAAAACCCAAGTGAGTGTCTTTCTTATCTCCCTTAAAGGGACAGTGTACTTTAAATCTGGTTTCCCCTTAATTTGCTTCCAATGGCTTGATAAGCAGTATAAAATGAATGGGAAATTGCTCCGTTTTATTTTTGTATATGAAATATATGTTTGCTCTTTGAAATCACAACCAGTTAAAAATGGGCTGAGTTTGCAGGGAGAACAGATCTCATTAGCTTATTACTCACTATAAACACAAATGTTTCCTTATCGTTGTCTAAGTTGAAAATTAAAATGGTAGTACCTTTCTCTCTCTCACACACACTGGGAGTGTTTTTTTTACAATCTGATAAAATAAGTGAAATAGAAACTTGTTTTTTTCTCTTTCTATATCAATAACCCCTTTCTGGAACACGAGAATTCAGTTGCCTTCTGTAGCAATCAAACTGACTCCAAACTAGTCACTGGGCACAGACTATTCTCAGTTACAATTTATTTTATGAGTCAGTTACATATGTTGAAACCTAGAAGAGTTTTCTCTTTGTATCGTTGTTTAAGAACACCCAGAGTTTATTGTCATAAGCAGCACATCAGCAAACCATTGTAATCTCATCTATATATTTATAAATGACAAATTTAGACCAGATAATAGATTATAAAACTTACCTCTCCATGCTCCCTGTGTATATATTATTATCGGTTATTTGTAGAGCACCAACAGATTCAGCAGCGCTATAAACATAGGCGGATTACAAGGAAACATTTATAGGGATCAGACGGGTAAAGGGCCCTCCCAAGTGCCGCACTGTTGTAGTCAGCTCTAAAGAAGGTGATCTACAAACAGCATGGCTCTTATGTTTACATGCTAAGAGGGTTCAAGGGGATAGCAATGGAGGAGAGGAAACGGTATAAAGAAAGGTTAGTGTAGGTTGTATGCATCCCTGAGTCTTTAGGGAGCGCTTGAAGCTTTCAAAACTAGGGGAGAGTCTTGTGGAGCGAGGCAGAGAGTTCCACAAGATGGGAGCCAGTCTGGAGAAGTCCTGTAAGCAGTGTGAGGAGACAACAAGAGAGGAGGAGAGTAGGAGGTCCTGAGCATGGTTGGAGAGTATCTGGAGACAAGGTCTGAGATACAGGGGGGAGCAGTGCAGTTGAGGGCTTTGTATGTCAGAATGAGAATTTTGTGTTTGATCCTAGAGGCAAGAGGAAGCCAGTGAAGGGATTGGCAGATAGGTGCAGCAGATGAAGAGCGACGTGTAAGGAAGATGAGCCTGGCAGAGGCATTCATTATGGTTTGTAAAGGAGCTAGGCAGCAGCTGGGGAGACCAGAGAGGACAGAGTTGCAGTAATCAAGGCAGGAAAGGATGAAAGAGTGGATTAAAGTCTTAGTTGTGTCTTGTGTAAGGAAAGGTCTAATTTTACAGATGTTTTTAAGGTGGAAGCAGCAGGATTTAGCCAAAGACTGAATGTGAGCAGTGAAAGAAAGATCTGAGTCAAGTGTGACCCCAAGACATCGGGAATGCGTGGTAAGGGTAATGATGGAGTTGTCCACAATTATAGAGATTGAGGGTGGAGCTTTGGAAGAAAGGGGGAAAATAAGGAGCTTAGTTTTGGAGAGATTTAGCTTGAGGTAGTGAGAGGACATCCAGGAAGAGATGTGAGAAAGACAGTTAGTGACATGGGTTAGCAAGTAAGGAGATAGGTCTGGTGCAGAGAAGTAGAATTGGGGTGTTGTCGGCATACAAATGATATTGTAAACCGTGGGCCTTTATTAGGGAACCTAATGATGATGTGTAGATTGAGAAGAGAAGGGGACCAAGGACAGAGCCTTTCGGTACCCCAACAGAAAGTGGTGACGGGGCAGAGGAGGCCCCAGAGAAGGCTACACTAAAGATATGGTTTGACAGGTAGGAAGAGAACCACAAGATGGTTGTGTCACAAATGTCGAAGGATTGGAGGGTCTGGAGCAAAAGAGGATGGTCAACAGTATCAAAGGCTGCGGACAGATCAAGGAGGATAAGCAGAGAGAAGTGGCCTTTTGATTTTGCTGTAAGTAGGTCGTTGGTAACCTTAACGATTGCTGTCTCTGTGGAGTTATGGGGATGAAATCCAGATTACAGTGGGTCAAGGAGGGAGTTTAATGTAAGGAAATGGGATAGGCGTGCATATACTTTTTGAGAAGCTTTGAGGCAAGAGGGAGTAGGGAAATAGGGCAGTAGTTGGATGGGGAGGTTGGCTCAAGAGAAGGTTTTTTGAGGATAGGTGTGACCAGTGCATGTTTCAGAGATGAGGAAGAGGTTGAAAATGTGTGTGAGTATAGGGGTAAGGGTAGAAGAGAGGGAGGGGAGCAGCTGTGAGGGGATAGGGTCAAGAGGACAGGTAGTGAGGTGAGAGCTCAGTATAAGTGCCGAAACTTCTTCCTCAGTAACAAGGGAGAAAGAGCTACATTTATGGCTATGTGGGTTGTGGTTGATTGCGAGCGTTTGAGGGGGTGAGAGAAAGGATGTATGTTGAGAGCTGATTTCGTTTCTGATGGAGTCGATTTTGTTATTGAAATGGCTGGAAAAGTCTTGAGCTGACAGAGAAGTTGTTTTAGGGGGTGGGCGGAGAAGAGTATTGAAAGTGGAGAACAGACATTTTGGGTTTGAAGAAAGATTAGAGATGAGAGTAGAAAAGTCATGTTGCTTATAGAGATTAAGGGCAGAATAGTAGGAATTCAAAATGAACGTGTAATGAAGGAAATCAGCTGAACTCCAAGATTTTCTCCAGTGATGTTCAGCAGTACAGGAACATCTGCGTAGGTACTGTGTCACAGGAGTATGCCATGGCTGAGAATGAGTGTGTGATTTCCGATCAATGGTAAGAGGGGCTAGATTGTCAAGGACCGATGTAAGGGTGGAATTATAGTGGCAGATAGATTGGTCAGGGCAGGAGAAGGAGGAGATGGATGAGAAGTTTGGTGTGAGGAGTAGAAGGAGGGAGAGCAATACACAGCAATATTTTATTAACAAGCAGTGGTCAAACATGTACACCTATATACACAGTCAGTAATTTTGTGCCATGCATACTAGCGTATGCAATCTAATTTTTTGGGCAAATTGTGCTGTACTAGGACATACTATTAATAGATTTATTTAATGTAAAATTGGAAGACACTTATACATGATGAAACGTGATGCTTTTCACTGATTTCTGTCTATAGTTTGTGTCTTTAGCATCCTCTATAGGTCTCACCTGTGCCTTGGCAACAGACCATAATTGCTGTGATTAAATCTTTTGTTTAAGGAACTTTCTACAATATAGGTCATCAAGAAGACAGGAATCATCTTCTGAACCAGATTAATGAAGCGAGACCTTCTTGAAATATCTATTGGCAATCCATTGTCAGCGACACGATTCAAAACCCATGCACCGCGTCTGGTGCTAAGGAAAACCTACAACACAATAAAATCAGGTTGGGCATCAGTGATCAACGGTGGCCCCACATGCCTGCACTACTTCCCGCTTTCTTCTAAATTTTCACTTAACTTACATGTCTGCCCTATGGGGCCGAATTATCATTGTGCAAGCGGACATGATACTCTGTCTGCATTTATCATTGAACCAGCAGTTCTTGTGAACTGCTGGTGCAATACCGCCCCCTGCAGATTTGCGGCCAATCAGCCGCTAGCAGGGGGTGTCAATAAATCCAATCGTATTGGATCGGGTTGATTTCTGGCGATTTCTGTCCGCCGTCTCAGAGCAGGCGGACAGGTTATGGAGCAGCGGTCTTTAGACCGCTGTTTCATAACTTGTGTTTCCGGCGAGCCTGAAGGCTCACCAGAAACACGGGGCATCAACCTCTATACAGAGCTTAATAAATATGCCCCTATGTCACTACACTTATACTCTTTTTAACACAATGACATTTTCTACACTGAAAAGTTCAAACAGAACCTAATCATCTACTTTATTAAGGCAGCATATGACGTGATAGACATTACTTCCATAATATCATCGTCTACTGTATGGGTATTCAAAAACCCTAAGTTTATCATTCAATTTGCTCCACTCCTTTTCTGCAAAGTAGATGGTTCCTTTATGTTCGATTTGCTGAAGCACAGATTTAATATGACGGTCAGCATTCCCCATAGCGAGTTAAAATTAAACTACCATGAATAAGAAAGGCGCTACAGTTCATTCAAGATACCAAGTTTTATCCATTTTATAACAGAAATAGTTTTTAACGTTTCTTTTTAAATTGTACAATTTGAATTCTATGTCCCTATAAATATAGGATATTGTGCCCCTTTAGAGCTTTATTAATTCACCATCACAATATTTTAACTGTGTGAATAAAAGTGGAATCACTGATGCTACACTTCACACCACCATAACACTGTAACACAGAATGCACTCTCCATATTGTACCATAGCTTCATGATTAAACATCAGGTACAGATCAAGCTTCCCAGTTAACTAAATCTATATTTGTAGGGGCTTCATAATTATTATTTAGGGATTTTAAAAAGATTTCAAAAATCAAACATTTGCTATATATTAGGTATGTGCAAAATTCACATTTTGGATAATGCTGAATATGGCCGCAGGTAGCAGCATTTGACTATTTTCGGCACAGGATATATTAGTGTTAAATTGAAGCACAAACATCTGTGCAAATCCAGATTTGACATTTGTTTGACAAACGAATATCCAAAATATGAATATGGTACCTAACTTACATGAAAACTTACAGTACTAGTATTAATCCCTCTGTATTGAACATGAATGATGCAGAAGTTACTCCCATACCTGTTGTGCTGTTCTGCTCAGCTCCACGGCAATATCTCCACCTGAATTCCCAATCCCGATTACAAGGACTCTTTTCCCTTGATAATCATTAGGCGCCTTATAGTCTCGGCTATGAATGTAACGGCCCTTATATTTTTCTATTCCTATAAGAAGATATTATAATTATTATTACCATTTATTTGTAGAGCGACAACAGATTCCACAGAGCTATAAATGTGGTACAATACAATATAAGAGGCTAAAATAAAAATGAGTTTGGGCCCTCGCCGTGATTTCCCAACTGGTGTTGAACATCTTGAATGAAAGAGACTGTGATGTATAAAGGCCTCACCAACAATGCAAACGTTACCAGGTTCACACACCAACCCTTTCCACTTTAACCAGATCGTCACAATCCAACAATTCCAGGCAAAGTCTTAGTAAGTTCAGTGAGTGCAAGGGTTAACAAAACACTCTCCTCTGTACTAGACCCAGAAAAATGCCCAAAACTTTCCTTTAATGCCGCCCACACTAAACTATCCCTGTTGCCCCATGTTAGGATTATTATATGGTAAAAATCTATTTAAAAACACAATACTGTTATTAAAGGGATAGTAAACCCACATTTTTCTTTCATGATTCAGATAGAGCATGCAATTTTAAGCAACTTTCTAATTTACTCCTATTATCAATTTTTCTTCATTCTCTTGGTATCTTTATTTGAAAAGCAGAAATGTATGTTTAAGAGCTGGCCCATTTTTGGTTCAGAACCTGGGTCGCACTTGCTGATTGGTTAGTTACATTTAGCCACCAATAAGCAAGTGCAACCCAGGTTCTGAAACAAAAATGGGCCAGCTATTAAACATACATTTCTGCTTTTCAAATAAAGATACCAAGATAATGAAGAAAAATTAATAGGAGAAAATTAGAACGTTGCTTACAATTGCTGCTCTATATAAATCTTTAATGCCCTTTTAAGAGCAATGCCCATACAAATGCCCCTTTAGGGGCAATGGGTAGCTTAGGTTTTTTTTAGACTCAGGTTTTTTTGTTTGGAGGGTTGGGTGAGGGGTTTTAGGCAAAAGAGCTGTTTAACTAAGGGCAATGCCCTACAAAAGGCCCTTTTAAGGGCTATTGGTAGTTTATTGTAGGTTAGGGGGTGTTTTTATTTTCGGGGGCTTTTTTATTTTTATAGGGCTATTAGAATAGGTGTAATTGTTTTATTTTTGATAATTTTGTTTATTATTTTTTGTAATCTTAGAGTTTTTTTATTTTTCGTAATTTAGTGTTTATTATTTTTTGTAATGTTTTTTTTTCCGTAGTATTAGTTTTTTTTTTTAAATGTGCAATTTAGGTTTTTTTAATTGGTAGTTTTTTTTAATTTTATTAGAATAGTAATGTTAGGTTAATTTATAGTTAAATGTTAGTTTTTTTTATTTTACAGGTAAGTTTTTATTTATTTTAAGATAGTTATATTGTAACTTTTCATTTAAAGTTAGGGGGTGTTATGTTTAAGGGTTAATAGTTTAATTTAGTGTTTTGTGATGTGGGGGGGTCGTCAGTTTAGGGGTTAATAGGTTTAGTTTATTAGTTACGATGTGGGGGGCCGGCGGTTTAGGGGTTAATAGGTTTATTTAGTGTTGGCGATGTTGGGGAGCGGCGGATTAGGGGTTAATAACTTTTATTAGTGTCGGGGAGCGGCAAATTAGGGGTTAATACCTTTTATTAATGTCGGCGATGTCAGGGAGCAACGGATTAGGGGTGTTTAGACTCAGGGTTTATGTTAGGTTTAAACGTAACTTTCTTTCCCCTATGAACATCAATGGGGTTGCGTTACGGCGATTTGCCATTCCGCGATCGCAGGTGTTAGTTTTTTTCTAACACTCTCTCCCCATTGATGTCTATGGGGGAAAGCGTGCACGAGCACGTAAACTCAGCCCTTGTTTTTTGTGCAGTATGGAGCTTATCACACCCATAACACACAGCACAAGGAGGTTTTTCAGTAACTCTTAATGGCAGCGCTTTGGAAAGTGCGGTACCGCTCATTTTATTGCGTTCTTTACGCACCCTGTTTAGCGCAAAACTCATAATCTAGGTGAGCGTTAGTTCTGTCTCAAGGTAAGAAAATGGTCAAACATACTGTATTAGCTTCCCATGTGAAATTAATTAGATATTATTTTTCTGAATTCAATTAAATGCATTTTCCCTGAAGTCAGGTTTCTGGCAAGGCACTTTCAAGAGTAAGGACAAGGAAGCTAGGCACCCCTTTTTATAGCAGGCTGGGGCTATAAACCAGATCCCAAGCACTGTCTTAAGTTATAGGATACCTTATAATTTTATTTTGGTATATACAGTACCCATACAATTATAATGAATCCCATTGTGACACCATGAGTATTATTTAAATACCAAACATGACATGTCTGTCTTATTTGGTCACCTAGAAACATAAAAATGATCAAAACATATCTTGAGATATCCTAACTTGTCAACTCTAATTGACCTCAGGTCTGTGTCTTGATAGAAGACACTGTCTTCTGTCACTCTCCAGAAAAGAGTGAATTGTTCATTGTATCTGGTTCACCAGATATAGGTAATTAAATAATTTCTCCAAAAGTTTGACTTTTTTGATAGAGTTCTGATAAAGAGTTGTAAATAGCAAACAGACATACAGAAGAAAAATAATAGAAAGAAAAATTAACCCCCGCCATTCTAAAAGCTTTATGAAATCTATTTACAGGACAGCTGGGCTTGAAAGATGCTAAGAAGATACAAGGGAAATGAATGATAGAAGAAGAGTGACTAAGATAACAAAAGGATTGGTGTAGATGTATGCTATGCATTCCTGAACAGTAGAGTGTTTAAGCAGCGAATGAAACAGAGTCTTCTGGAGTGGGGCACAAGATAAAGGTCAATCTGGAAAAATCCTCTAGATGAGAAAGTGAATAGGCAACAACAGAGTATCTGGAGACAATGGAAAATATATAGGAGGGAACAGTGCTATTGAGGGCCTTCAATATTAGGGTCAAGATTTTGAATGATATTCTGGAGGCTAAAAGAACCCAGAGGAGGAAATGTAAGAGAGATGCAGCAGAAACAATGTGTAAGGGAGATCAGCATGGTAGAGCAGCAAGGGACACCAGAGAAGATAGAGTTGCAATAGTCAAGACGTAAAATGATGAGAGAATGGATTCAAATCTAAGTTGTGTTTTGTGCGACAAAGGTTTGGAGAAGTTTTTAGGAATTGGTCAAGGAATGGATGTGAGCTATGAATGAAAGATCTGTGTCCTGTGTGACCAAAGACAACAGGCAGGCAGGGTTGGGGTGATATTGTCACCAGTTATAGAGAGTTAAAGAGGTTATGGATTTTGGAAGAGGGGAAAAGAACATTTTAGAGATATTTAGCTTTAGGTACTTGGACGACACCCAGGATGAGATATTTGAAAGAGAGTGACACTTGTTAATGAGGAGGGGGATATGACTAGTGCAATGAAGTACTGTATATTTGTGTGTCATCAGCATACAAGTGGTATTGAATTATTAAGGAACCTAAGAATGACATGCTGAAAAGATGACCTAGAACAAAGCCTTATGGCACCCCAGCAGATAGTGGTAAAGGGGCAGTGGACGTACGAAAGAAGGAAACACAAAAGGTACAGTTAGAGAAAGAAAATCGGGTTCAGTACCATTGCTTTATAGACACTAAGAGGCCAATTTATTAAAGGTCTTGCAGACCTGATCCGACAGTGCGGACTCCTAACCAAGCCCCAAAGTATCAGATGTATACGTGCGTTTACAGACTACTGCTGGCTCCTGTTTGTCTAATCTGTCTTTTCATATGCAGGGGGAAGGGAAGAGTATCTGCACCCAGCCCCTTTCACTGGGTGTTCCAGCTAATCTCATAAACAGTGCTAAACTTGGAGCTTCTAAGTAAGTTTTTAAAAGGTTTTAAAAGGTAAAATCAGTATCTGTGCATATTCTTCTTTATAGTTGTGTCTACTAGATGCAGTTATATGAGAATTGGTGTATATGGCCCCTTTAAGCTTCCCTTTAACTAATAGAAAATATAGTTTTAGATATTTCATTGTTTTAGCACAACACAAAAGAAGATAACAGATACTGGGGAATTATAACATATTTACCTGGAAAAGATGCTAGAGGTAAGTTGGGGAATGAATGGTGACCACTGCAAATCAGCACAGCATTAAAGATTCTTGTCTCTTGCTTTCCCTCTTTTTCAGTAGTTACGATCCATTGACCGGTGGTAGAGAAATCCGCACTCCTCTTGACACTGAGAACACTAGTCTAAAAATGTATAACATTTCGCAGCAAATGAAAGAGTTAAAAAAATAAGACTCTCTAATAAAGAATAATCTTTCTTATCAGTTTATAGAAATGCCATATTTAATTATTTATTTATTTGGTTAGGGCTATGGTTATTTAGCGCAAGAGGGCATTTTTGAAAAAAGATGATGTACGTTTTTCAAATTCTTTCATTTATTAAAGAAGGCAAATATTTTACTTTTGTTGAGTCCCCAAAGAAAGCAATTTTACCAATGGAACCTTAGACTGGAAGCTGTCTCTAAATACATCTTTGTTACTGAATACAGCAAACCTTGAGCCCTATTACATATGCGGGGGCAATTTTGGTATCCAATATACAGCGCCGCATATAAATGCGGCACTTGTATTTCACCCGTCGCCCGCAATTTTTACTCCCATTAACTAACATGGGACCGCGTCACAAATCGGTATCCAATATTTAGCGCAAGGACTTAGGTGGTGAAAATGGAGAAATTTTACTCAATTTTCACCTCGCCACACAAAGGCAGTAGCAGAAAGCCTTGCGCTGAGTATGGGAGCGCCGTAACTCCCGAAACTGCCTGAAAATATAAACTAACACCTAACGCATACGCAATATCTAGCTACCTGTCAACCGCAATCCCCCACCGCAATAACTAATAAAGTGTATTAACCCCTAAATCCGCCATCAAACCCATCCCGCAATAAACCTATTAAAGTATTAACCCCTAAACCGCCACAGCCCAGAACGCAAATAAATAATTAAATTACTAAGTCCCTTAACCTAACACCCCCTAAATGAACCCAAATTACAAAATACTAAAGTTACTAACTATGAAAATAAAAAAACCTAACACTACTTTAAAAAAAAACAAAAAAAAAACTAAGTATAAACTGAAGGGACAGTCTAGTCAAAATTAAAATTCTGGTGTAGACTGTCCCTTTAAGCTACAATTACAGAAAATAAAAATATCTAAGATTACATAAAATAAAAAACAAAATTATCAAATTTAAAAAAATTATACCTAATCCCTATGAAAATAAAAAGCCCCCCCTAATTGAATAATAAACTACCAGTAGCCCTTAAAAGGGCTTTTTGCAGGGCATTGCCCCAAGATAAACAGCTCTTTTGCAGAAAAAGTCTAAGCCCCCTAACAGTAAACCCTCCACCCACCAAACCCACCAAAATAAAAGAACCTAACACTAAAAAACCTAAACTACCCATTGCCCTGAAAAGAGCATTTGTTTGGGCATTGCCCTTAAAAGGGCATTTAGCTCTTTTACAAAGTGCCCACCCTAATCTAAATAACCCCCCCCAAAAAAGTCTAACTCGCAGGTTGGTACTCACCGTTCCTGAAGTCCGGTGTAGAAGGTCCTGTCCAATGCGGTGAAGTCTTCTTCCAAGCGGCGACCTCTTCTTTCTTCTTCCCGGAACAATCTGGCATGGAGTGGAGGACGGAGCTGAAGACTGATGACCGCAGAGCTGAAGACCGGCGACCCCGGAACTGAAAACCGGCGACCGTGGAGCCATGGGGCATAGAGAATCCTCTTCGTATGATCGCCGCCGTACACTGGATAGTGAATTCAAGGTACGCGATTAAAAATGGTGTCCCTTGAATTCCTATTGGCTGATTTGATTCTTTAAATTCAAATCAGCCGATAGGATTAGAGGTGCTCAAATCCTATTGGCTGTTCAAATCAGCCAATAGGATGAGAGCTACTGTAATTCTATTGGCTATTCAAATCAGCCAATAGAATTTCAGTAGCTCTCATCCTATTGGCTGATTTGAACAGCCAATAGGATTTGAGTAGCTCTCATCCTATTGGCTGATTTGAATTTGAAGAATCAAATCAGCCAATAGGAATTCAAGGGATGCCATTTTTAATTGTGTACCTTGAATTCACTATCCAGTGAGCGGCGGCGATCGTATGCTCCATGGATCCGCTGTCGGCGGTCTTCAGTTCCAGGGTCGCCGGTATTCAGCTCCGTGGTCATTGGTCTTCAGCTCCGCCCTCCGCTCCGCACCGGATTGTTCCTGGAAGAAAAAAGAAGAGGTCGCCGCTTGGAAGAGGACTTCACCGTATGGGACAGGACCTTCTCCACCGGACTTTAGGAACGGTGAGTACCAACCTGGGGGTTAGACTTAGGGTTTTTTTTTTGGGTTTTTTTAAATGTGGGGGGGTTTATTTAGATTAGGGTGGGCACTTTGTAAAAGAGATAAATGCCCTTTTAAGTGCAATGCCTAATCAAATGCCCTTTTCAGGGCAATGGGTAGTTTAGGTTTTTAGTGTTAGGTTCTTTTATTTTGGGAGGTTTGGTGGGTGGGGGGTTTACTATTAGGGGGGACTTAGACTTTTTTTTCTGCAAAAGAGCTGTTTATCTTTGGGAAATGCCCTGCAAAAAGCCCTTTTAAGGGCTACTGGTAGTTTACTCTTAGATTAGGGGGTGTTTTTATTTTTTTTATTTTCATAGGCATTAGGTATAATTTTTTTAAATTTGAAAATGTTGTTTTTTATTTTCTGTAATCTTAGATTTTTTTATTTTCTGTAATTGTAGCTTAAATGGACAGTCTACACCAGAATTTTAATTTTGACAAGACTGTCCCTTCAGTTTATACTTAGTTTTTTTTTATTTTTTAAAGTAGTGTTAGTTTTTTTTATTTTAATAGTTAGTAAATTTAGTATTTTGTAATTTAGGTAATTTGGGTTCATTTAGGGGGTGTTAGGTAAGGGGGCTTAGTAATTATTTGCGTTGTGTGCTTTGGCGGTTTAGGGTTTAATACTTTAATAGGTATCTTGCTTTGTGGGTTAATGGGGGATTAGGGGTTAAAGGGACAGTAAACCTTAAAAATAATGTTATATAATTCTGCACATAGTGCAGAATTATATAACATTATTTAAGTGCTATAGTTATAAATGCCTTTTTTCCCTTTTAATATGTTAAAAATATGGCGCTTTTACAGACCCGCTCTCTGCTCTCTGCTGAGCGGGTCTGTTTTTTTTACTCAGCGCATCGGGCCAGCTGTATAGTCACAGCCCGGCCCGAGTCCAACCCGCCATAAGACTAAGTGCAGCTCGCTCCTGCTGTCAGACAGAGCAGGAGCGAGCTGCACTTAGTCTTATGGTGCGGTCGGGCCGGGCTGTGACTATACAGCTGGCCCGATGCGCTGAGTAAAAAAAACAGACCCGCTCAGCAGAGAGCTTACGGCACTTTATGAACTGCCGGCGCCCTGTATGTAATAGCCCGATGTGCGAGGTAAAATTACGAGTGGCGCAGGTTTCAGCACTTGCACCAAAGCCTGCGCCGAATATATGTAATCCCACCCCCTATTTCATGCCAGTTTTTCAGTTTGTAAAAATAAGTCAGTTTTCATCTACTTAACTGCAAAGGGCTCCAATGCACTTCTATATATGTATTTATGTGTTTATATGTGTATATATGTCTGTAAATACATAGATACATATAAATACATATGTACACACATATAACATATATACATACATATATATCTTTAGAATCTTTAGACATGTATACATATGTATTTATGTGTTTATATGTGTCTATATGTCTGTAAATACATAGATACATATAAATACATATGTACACACATATAACATATATACATACATATATATCTTTAGAATCTTTAGACATGTATACATATGTATTTATGTGTTTATATGTGTCTATATGTCTGTAAATACATAGATACATATAAATACATATGTACACACATATAACATATATACATACATATATATCTTTAGAATCTTTAGACATGTATACATATGTATTTATGTGTTTATATGTGTCTATATGTCTGTAAATACATAGATACATATAAATACATATGTACACACATATAAACATATATACATACATATATATCTTTAGAATCTTTTGACATGTATATGTATGTACCGCTTTGTTAAAGCCTTCTGCCTTCTAACACCAGATCTCATATCTTTAAAGGGACAGTCTAGTATAAATTAAACTTTCATTATTCAGATAGCACTTTTAATTTTAATCAACTTTCCAATTAACTTTTATCATCAAATTTGCTTTTTTCTCTTGGTATTCTTAGTTTAAACTAAACATAGGTAGGCTCATATGCTAATTTCTAAGCCTTTGAGGGCCGCCTCTTATCACATGCTTTTTAAATCTCTTTTCAACACAAAGAGACAGAAAGTACACGTGGGCCATATAGATAACACTGTGTTCAGGCACAGGGGGTTATTTAAGATCTAGCACAATACAATGCTAAATTTAAGACAATAGATAATAAACAGTCACAGTCATGTGATCAGGGGGCTGGTAGAAGGTTCCTAGATACAAGGTAATCGCAGAGGTAAAAAGTATATTAATATAACTGTGTTGGTTGTGCAAAACTGGGGAATGAGTAATAAAGGGATTATCTATCTTTTAAAACAATAACAGTTCTATGGTAGACTGTCCCTTTAAGCCCTTATAACTATTATGTGCAATATTTTTTGAATATTTTTTATTAGATGGTGTTATTATGAGTGTAACTACTTTGTAATGTATTTTTGATGTGTTTTGTGCAACTTTTTTGTTTTGCACAACTGTTAACCAGATCTCCAAGGTCACGGTAATAATTCTAGCGTAAATCATGATTGCGCTTATGCGTTTGTAAATTACTTTTAACTTGTAATACCAGCACAATTTAACTTGCGCGTAAAAGAACACGAAAACCAAATATTGCTAAACTGTGTTTCTGAATTAAGGACTATAGTCAGATTGCATGATAAAATATATTCCTGTTAGATTACGGAAAAAAGTTAAAGGGAAATGAAACCCATTTTTTTTCTTTTATCGATTGTTGATTGGTGGTTGCACGTATATGTCTCATGTTATTGGCCCACCCAATATGTTTAGCTAACTCCCAGTAGTGCATTGCTGTTTCTTCAACAAAGATACCAAGAGAATGAAGCAAAGTACATAAAGTTTTTTTTTTCCCTTTAAGGTTCAGTGTGATAAAAAAAATAAACGCAAATTATTAAAACAAATATTTGATTCTCAAATAAACTTTGAAGACAAGTGGTTTTTGCATTTGTTTACTGAGCCTACAACAACTGTAACTGTTTAACGCTTATATTGCTCATGTACATTATACAATATTTAATCGTACCTTAAACTGGATGTATTTCAGGAGGTTGAAGTCCTTGGCGTACATGCGGAAATAATCCATAATTTTGGAGTTGTGCATGTAGTTTGGGAAATGATCCGGTATGGGGTAATCGCTATAACACATCATTTCCTTAGAGGTATTGATGATCACAGATCTGTAGATACTGGCTCGGCCTTCCTCTGGGTCATCCTGTTTAAATCAAGAAAAACTTAAAGGATCAGTAAATACAGTAGATTTGTATAATAAACACATGCATGATAAAAAGACAATGCAATTGCACTTAGGGGCCGATTGATTAAGTTTCGTATGGAGCTTGATGCCCTTTTTTTCCGGCGAGCCTGAAGTTATGAAGCAGCGGTCTAAAGACAGCTGCGCCATAACTTGTCCGCCTGCTCTGAGGCAGCGGACCGAAATCAACCCGATCGAATACGATCGGGTTGATTGACACCCCCTTCTAGTGGACGATTGGCCGCGAATCTGCAGGGGGCGGCATTGTATGCTGTCGCATTTATCGATGTGCAGCGGACGTGATACGCTACATCGTATCATGTCCGCTCGCACATTAATAAATATACCCCTATGTCTGAGTAGTAGATTTTTTCTGACAAATTACAAAGTTATGTCCATTTCTACTCCTGTATTATCATGTGACACCCATCAGCCAATCACTAATGCATATATGTAAATGTTGTGAATTCTTGCACATGCTCAGTAGGAGCTGGTGACTCAAATGTGTAAATATTAAACAACTGCACATTTTGTTAATGGAAGTAAATTGGAAAGTTTTTTAAACTTGCTGCTCAACCGGAATCATGACAGTTTAATTTTGACTTGAGTGTCCCTTTAATCATTTATAGATCCAGGGCTACCACAGACTAGGAAGGAAGATTTAAAAAATTCCAAATGAATAATGACATTTAAGAAACATATTACCACTAAGATTACCTTGTAATATTTATTTCTCTTTCATTTCAAAATTTCAATTAAAGAAGCTTTAAACTGTTTTTTTTTGTGTTTTTTTTATTTTATTTTTTTTATTTATTGCAGTTTTTTTCCAAAACAGAATATTTTTAAGCTGAAACAAAACTATTCTTGTGTCTCCCTCACCAACAGAGCTGTAATAGTTGTCCATATCTGTACCTGGAGACTCCAATGGTAACAGCATAAATGTTTATTATATTCAAGAAGGCAATATTATAGTGGCGTTTCGGGAAGATATCAATAGCATTAAGGGATATCTTCCCGAAACATTGTTATAATGTTGTCTGCTTGAATATAATAATCATTTATGCTGTCACCGTTGGAGTCTGTTGCTGTGAAGCTTAGGGGCTGTTGGCAGTGGCCCTGGGTGACGGAGTGCTGGACTGAATATACCTGCTGGATCAGATATGCACAGACATGTATTTTCTGCTAATTAAAATATCAGTTTAAACAACTTTCACATTTTAATTTGAATTATGTAAGGCAGGGCTCGACAAACCCAGAAACCTGGTAGCCATTGGCTCCTAGAATTGTATCCCTGGCTCCTGACTTTTTGGGTTATTCTCCATATATCTATATACAAATACCACTGTCTAGCTCCTAAAAGTATGTGTGGCTCTTAAATATTCTTACTGGCTCCTAAATTTTAAAAAGATTTGTCGACCCTTGATGTAAGGCGGTACAGGGGGTACTGGGGAAGACCTCATTTTGTGCTTACTATAACTAACATTATCTATTTTTTTTATTTTTTATTTTTTTTAGATATTTTTTATTAAGGTTTAAGGTGAGGCATGCAAACATAGTTTCAAAATTTACAGCATTCGTAGCTATCAATATCTGATTCTTAGTATATTTCACATTGACATATGCAAGAGTCAAAGAGATGTAGAATTACATGCTGTACGGATACAAGAAACATTAAAAATTGTTGACAGTATACAGTATCACTACTATGCCTATCATAGAACTGTAAACCTTCTAAATGGTTCATTATGTCACACCTTATATACTTATGGAAATATTTATTTATCAGAAGGTCATCTGAAATAAAGGAGATCACTCTTGCATCTCAAATAAATAACCTCAGTTTTATTTTTATTTTTTAATATAGAGATTTTCTCCTGTACTATATGTGAAACTGTGAGAGGCTGTGATATTAAAGGTAGGCTCTACCATAACAATCTTAACAGTCAGGGTTTAGGGAATTGCGATTTTATTTCATGGTAAACATTCTAGAGAGCCTCTATATCATTTAAATAACACATAATAAGAGACAGAACAATCTTATAACAGATATTATTCCTTAGTAAACATTCTAGAGAACCTCTATATCATTTAAATAATACATAATAAGAAACTTAGCCCACGTAATATATATTGACCACCTATAATGAAGTTGTATTGTTAGGGCATTGAAATTTAAATAAAGAGAGCTCTGATTTCAGATTTCAGCTGGTGAGCTTTATGCACATGTAGCTACTAGATAAGATAACATGAAACACTTCTTGTAATCTGTATTATGAGATGACTATATATAAAGCTTAGTATAATATCCTTTCTCTTCTTTGTAAGTAAAGGGAGAAAAATGAGCAGATGTGCTCTGCTTCATTAAATAGTGAGCCAAGGAATAGCAAACTATCGCCTAGATTACGAGTTTTGCGGTAACAGGGGTGCGGTGCTAACGAGCAGTTTATTCTCACCGCTCACTTTCCTACAGCGCTGGTATTACGAGTTTTTACAAACCCGGCGTTAAAAGACAAAAAGTGAGCGTAGAGCAAAATTTTGCTCCACACTTCACTCCAATACCAGCGCCGCTTAAGTGAGCGGTGAGCTGGTTGTACGTGCTCGTGCACGATTACCCCATAGGAATCAATGGGGAGAGCCGGCTGAAAAAAAGTCTAACACCTGTCAAAAAGCAGCGCAAAACTCAGTAACGCAGCCTCATTGATTCCTATGGCGAAATAAAATTTATGTTTACACCTAACCTCCTAACATGAACTATTAAACTAGTGTTTGCGAAGCGGGAGTGCGGTGGTTTAGGGGTTAATATGTTTATTATAGTGGCGGCGATGTCCGGAGCGGCAGATTAGGGGTTAAACATTTTATTATAGTGTTTGTGATGCAGGAGGGCCTCGGTTTAGGGGTTAATAGGTAGTTTATGGGTGTTAGTGTACTTTTTAGCACTTTAGTTATGAGTTTTATGTTACGGCGTTGTACCATAAAACTCATAACTACTGACTTTCACATGCATTAGGAATCTTGGCGGTAGAGGGTGTACCGCTCACTTTTTAGCCTCCCAGGACAGACTTGTAATACCAGCGCTATGGAAGTCCCATAGAAAAAAGACTTTACGAAGTTTATGTAAGTCGTTTTGCGGTAAGGCCAAAAAAGTGTGCGGTGCCCCTAAACCTGCAAGACTCGCAATACCAGCGGGCGTAAAAAAGCAGCATTAGCACCTAACACTTCTTTTTAGCGTTCCGCAAAACTCGTAATCTAGGCCTATGATATTAGAGCTATGAAAAAGTGGAGGACCTGTACGCGAAGTAATGGAGAATATGTAGAGTTTCTGAGGAGTATACACCAGATACTTTAGATAGGAAGAGAAAAAGCTAGGAATAATTGTGCGGTGTTTAGATCAAAACTCAAGGGCTTATAAATTAGTGCTTGTATTAGCTGCCCCTAGAATTTAACAGTCTATAGACAGTAAAATACACATTAATGTACAAAATTGCAAATAGAATTGCAAGAAAAGAGAAGACTGTCAGACTCAAAAAAAATTATGTACCACACAATTGAAAAAGAGAAATAATAATCTCTCAATACGTATGCATTCATACTAAATAACTTTATTGAGGAAAATAAATATGAATGAAAGTCTGACTGGACTTGTACACGCACACTATGTGTGGGCATTGAAAGTCCAGTCGGACTTTCATTTATTAAAGAATAAAGTATGTAAATCATGTAATGGTAGAGAGAGGATAATAGCAATATTGGCAGTGATTTGTGAGATAACACTGCAAGTAACGACAGAGACGCCAAGGTGCTCTGTCGGGGGCGTCATATAGGAGTCCGCAACTTTCAGAAGTTTCCGTAATGCTGAAACTGACTCCAATTTTGACAAAAGTGGCTTCGTTCTAGAGGGTAGCCTCCATTATATGAAATATAGGGGCCTATTTATTAATGTGTGAGTGGACATGATCCGATATTGCGGATCATGTCCGCCGCACATCGATAAATGCCGACAGCATACGCTCTTGGCATTTATCATTGCACTAGCTGTTCTGGTGAACTGCTGGTGCAACGCCGCCCCCTGCAGATTCGCAGCCAATCGGCAGCTAGCAGGAGGTGTCAATCAACCCGATCGTATTGGATTGGGATGATTTTCGGCGATGTCTGTCCTCCGCCTCGGAGCAGGTAGACAGGTTATGGAGCAGCGGTCTTTAGAACACGGGACTTCAAGCTCCATACAGAGCTTAATAAATATGTCCCATAGTGCGGCTTTGCACTGGATCAGGCGATAAAAGTAAAAAACTGTTAGTTTTAAGTCTGGAGCAGCAAACCAGCATGCGACCTGTCAATGGCCACCGCCCGGAAGTTCCCCCAACATTATCTATTTTTAAATCTCCTCTCACATTTACCTCTCTCCTAGCTCTGGGTAATGCACTGGGCATGCAAAAAATCACTACCCTGCAAATTCGGGTCACCTTTGAGGTTTGTGTGTACTGCAGGAATAAGTTGGGGTGTATGGCTGCTACTAACAGCAGGCTAATGCACCCCCAGCCTACTGGTCATGGGACTACGTTGCAAAATGAACTACCTGGCTACTGCACACTCTCTTATCCATTCTCACCCCCTAAACTCTACACAGACAGTGATTTTCTTTTTTTTTCCCAGCCCAGTCACTCCTGAAGTTTGGTCCCCCTGCTGAGCAAGTGCGGTATATAACCATCTTAGCTTATCAGTCAGAATGCTATGCAACAATCCCGAAGGTTCTAGAAGTTTACTTAACCCCTTAATGACCACAGCACTTTTCCATTTTCTGTCCGTTTGGGACCAAGGCTATTTTTACATTTCTGAGGTGTTTGTGTTTACTGTAATTTTCCTCTTACTCATTTACTGTACCCACACATATTATATACCGTTTTTCCCACCATTAAATGGACTTCCTAAAGATACCATTATTTTCATCATATCTTATAATTTACTATAAAAAAATATAAAATGAGGAAAAAATGGAAAAAAACACTTTTTCTAACTTTGACCCCCAAAATCTGTTACACATCTACAACCACCAAAAAACGCCCATGCTAAATAGTTTCTAAATTTTGTCCTGAGTTTAGAAATACCCAATGTTTACATGTTCTTTGCTTTTTTTAAAGTTATAGGGCAATAAATACAAGTAGCACTTTGCTATTTCCAAACCACTTTTTTTCAAAATGAGCGCTAGTTACATTGGAACCCCGATATCTGTCAGGAATACCTGAATATCCCTTGACATGTATATATTTTTTTTAGAAGACAACCCAAAGTATTGATCTAGGCCCATTTTGGTATATTTCATGCCACCATTTCACCGCCAAATGCGATCAAATAAAAAAAATGTTCACTTTTTCACAATTTTTTTCACAAACTTTAGGTTTCTCACTGAAATTATTTACAAACAGCTTGTGCAATTATGGCAAAAATGGTTGTAAATGCTTCTCTGGGATCCCCTTTGTTCAGAAATAGCAGACTTATATGGCTTTGGCATTGCTTTTTGGTAATTAGAAGGCTGCTAAATGCCACTGCGCACCACAAGTGTATTATGTCCAGCAGTGAAGGGGTTAATTATGGAGCATGTAGTGAGCTTGTAGGGTTAATTTTAGCTTTAGTGTAGCGTAGTAGACAACCCAAAGTATTTATCTAGGCCCATTTTGGTCTATTTCATGCCACCATTTCACCGCCAAATGCGATCAAATAAAAAAAAACTTTCACTTTTTCACAAATTTTAGGTTTCTCACTGAAACTATTTACAAACAGATTGTGCAATTATAGCACAAATGGTTGTAAATGCTTCTCTGGGATCCCCTTTCTTCAGAAATAGCAGACATATATGGCTTTGGCGTTGCTTTTTGGTAATTAGAAGGCTGCTAAATGCAGCTGCGCACCACACATGAATTATGCCCAGCAGTGAAGGGGTTAATTAGGTAGCTTGTAGGGAGCTTGCAGGGTTAATTTTAGCTTTAGTGTAGAGATCAGCCTCCCACCTGACACATCCCACCCCCTGGGCCCTCCAAAACAGCTCTCTTCCCTCCCCTACCCCACAACTGTCCCCGCCATCTTAAGTACTGGCAGAAAGTCTGCCAGTACTAAAATAAAAAAAAAATTGTTTTGTTTTGTTTTTAAAAAAAACTTATTTTGTTGTGTTGGATCCCCCCTTAGCCCCCAACCTCCATGATCCCCCCATACGCAGCAGACTACCAGCCAGAGGGTATAGCTCCCTTGCAGGATCTTCACTGCTACTGAAAAGTGCTGGGACTCTTATAACATACGGAATCAGTAAAACATGGTGTGGCTTACCATACCGAATTCTCAAAAAGTGTCTCTTCAGAATAAGCCAGTTCCACGCTCAAAAGCCCTGTCTGGGATGTGAATGCAACATACAGGAGAAATAGGTCACCAAGTAAAAAGCAAGATATGTTTTAGGATCCGGTTACCTCAAATCAGCTCGGCCTCCTGAAATCGGAGTGCGAAACAAGGGGTCACGGTCACAGGAGGTAGCAAGCAATCTCCTAGGTTGTGTTAGGAGAACAGTTCCCCTTGTCGGCAGTGTAGTAGTGACATCAGCTATGATAGCATCCACGCCACTCGTGCAGATTGAGAGAAGTTTATCAGAATGTACTCTTATTTTAGAGGTAGCGTAGCATCTCTTCTATGATAGCGAGTGTTGAACTGACTTCTTCCTTGGAAACGACTAACATATATGCAGGGCAGTACTGTAGGGAGCGTGTATAGCCCAGTGAAGGAATAGCCCGAGTCCTGGCTTAGGATGGAATTGTGGCTCGGCATAGTGAGCCTCAGAGAGCCGTATGGGACTTCGTGGCCGACTCTAGCTTGCTATAAACCAATTATTCTAGGGTGCATGTCCACGCCAACAGCGGATAGAGACCAGGGAGGTAGTTGGACGAGCTCTCTTGGGAAGCAAGCTGCACACAGCATGTTCCTCTAGCTCCTCCCAACGGAAGTCTTCCATCGAATATTTGCCTTTAAGCAACAACCCAGATTTTCCAGCAGGGCTAGATATGTGACCTTTTGGTCTCTGGGAAAAGCAGGGACTGACCTCTATTAAAGCGCTATTAGATCCACTTACCCGCTCGGTCAAAACTTTTGCCGCTTTGCAGAGAGAATTTAATTTGCCAAATAATCACTTCTACGCTTACCTACAAGCACGACACTATATAAGGGTTGTGGTCAGAGACAATGAAAATTTCTGGGAGGGATCACCCTTTCGTTTATCACAGTCGTTATTTAAAATGGGTAGGTTTTCTTTATCAGAGATTTACCAGGACCTGATGCAGAAACGTTTGCAGCTCATGCTACCTAATCTATTGTCAGGATGGGAGAGGGGTTGGAGGCAATTTCCTGGGGGGATCTGATAGATAGCATGCAAAAAAACAAGAAAGGCCACCTTGCTCAGGGAATCACAAACTCAGATTACACATAGAACATACTTGAGACCTAGGACCTTAGCTAAATGGGACCCTAATTGCGCCAATAGGTGCGTTAAATGTTCTCTTGAATCCCCAAATCTATTGCATTACATATGGTCATGCCCCAAGGTTCAACAATTCTAGGGTAAGATCTAATATTGGATTCAGAGAAAATTAAATATTCCTATCACCTTGCACCCTGACACCATTCTGTTTCTGAAATGGGACACACAATTTAGGCAATATGACTCGGTGTTGAGCCTTGTGATAATATTGGTTAGAAAATGTATATTGAAATTTTGGACTAACAATTCTCCTCCTTCTGTTGCATGATTTACGAATACGCTACAGTTACAAATGTTTACTGAACAACTAGATGTAAGAGCGGATGTGCAAACCAGGCTGAGCCTTTTTTTAAGAAAATGACGTAGACTTATATTAACATTTAAATTGGAAATTCTGAGACAAATTTTAAGGCGTTTTAGAGACACGTCTATATTTCTGGAAGACTATCTAAAGGGAGAATGGTCACTCATTAAGACCCACCTGGTTGGCTCTGTTTGGGAGTGTTAATGTAATGGCTGAGTGTTTGTGTAGCCTTGAGTGTTGCTCTACTCCCACCCCTCTCTCTCGCTCCGTCTTTCCCCCCTCCTCTCTTTTTTTTTTCCACTGGGCCCTGTCGATATGCTCATGTTCACCCATGTTTCAAATATGGGTAGTAGCTTAGATTGTTAAGGAAGTTTAGTTTAGTTAGTTTAACCCTTTGAGTGCTAATGACGGCTCTGAGCCGTCACAGAGTTTCCCACTCTGGTGCTAATGACGGCTCAGAGCCGTCACTAGCACTCTCCCACCTTGAAGGAGATCTGGGGGCTCCTACCCTGGCGATCGTGCCTGTAGAGTGACAGGCATCGCCGGGGCTTCCCGTTATGCGTGGTGACATAACACGCAATAACGTGATGACGTCACAGCGCAACTTTATTTATACTTAACAATGTTAAGTATAGGAGCAGGGGGCATGCTGCTTAGAAGCCTGTATCTCAGACATCTAAGCAGCTACAGACCCCCAAGACCCACCATTGAAAAGGTAATCACCTAACCTTTCCAACAGTGTAAGTCTTAGGGGTCTGAAAAAAGTAAATTAAAAAGTTAAAAAAAAATTGTTCAAAAATAAAAAAAATCTTAGCACCCAGGTGCGAAAGTGCTTAGCAAAATGACAGATGTATTGATTGCTATGTTATGTAATGTGACACCTGTTGTATTCACCATCTTTGCATGGTACTTTTGCATGACTGTACAATTCTTCTCTCTCAGTTCATTCTCACGGCAGCCTGATGAAAAAAAACGGTAAAGGAGACTTACAAGACAGAGCTGAAAGCACAGAAGCAAAGCAAGAAATGGCTAAAGAACCTTCCAAGTCACTAGTTGAAGATTTATACCATGCATAGGCTCAACAGGAGGAGCTCCAAGAACTCTTAAGATCAAATTGGAACTCCAAGTTGGAATATCAGGTTGAATAACAGGTTTTATACAGATCAAAGCCAAAACAATGTTTTATCAGAAATTCTGAACAAAGGTAGGCGTGTTAGAAATGTTAGTAATCTTCCAATGATACAGACCAGGCAGAAATTGGACTCTTCAGAGAACTGGCAGATAAACGTTTCTCCAAACCTTCCTGAAGAAAATCAAGAATTAAAGGAATTTTAGAGGATTTCCAATGACAATCCCTAGCAGCACATTATGCTAGATGTGTTCTCCATACATTGTGGTAGATACATCTGGTACTAGCTTCTTCACTTGATTTAAGGTCTCAACCGCCTTATCAGATAACCAAGATCATGAATTTAATCTGTTAGTTCGAGGTTAGTATCGCTCCAGGTATGGACCCAGTGACTGAGAAGAGGCTAAAAATAAATACACTGTCTCAACATGCTGGATAGAACCAAGCATGCGACTCAAAAATCAGCAGCTGAATAAGAAGAGAAAGATGCAGGAGAGTGTAAAAAACTGGAATTACCAGATAGCAACAAAAGGTGGTATAATTCAGGCAAAGGTCCAATAACAGAACTGACAGCAAGAAATAGTATCACAAAGCGAAAGGTGGTCAAAGTTCAAGCAGAGGTCCGACAACAGTACTGCAGCGAAGTACAAAATCATAATGCTGGAGAGTGGTCAAAGTTCAAGCAGTGGTCTGGTCAGTGGTCAAAGTTCAAGCAGTGGTCTGGCAAGCTGGCAGCAAGGTACAGAATTACAAGTCTGGAGAGTGGTCAAAGTTTAATCAAAGAATTTAGCAACAGAACAAATGAAGCAATAGTACACCCAGAATATCGAAAACCAGACAAGGAATTATTCCTAAGGCGCCTTATAAAAAGGTAGTAGTGTGGGAAAGATCACAATCTAAAACAGGTGAACGGATCTGAAAAGAGCTGCAGGAACCGGAAGAAAAACAATAACATAGTGAGTAGCGATTATTCTATGGATGGTGAGCCCAGCAGTTTTATGTCCCTTTAATAACCCTGAAGATGAAACTTATACCTCTGGATTTCCAATCCAAAAAACCAAATGCACAGGATTAATGACAATCAGATGGCAATGTAGTGGGGTTGAGTGATTACATCACATATAGAAGGGTCTGTATGTTGATCCCTTTTACTAGTGTGCAGTGATGCTAAAAGGTTAAGTGTGCAATTAACATGTAATTTGTGTATGTAACAGCCAACAGCTCTTGGGGGGTACCCGGTAATAAATAGAAAAGTGTTGTCTGGGGTTTATTATGTCCTTTAAGCTGTGGAATTTGATAAGTAAACAAATTCACCCCTAAATGTGTTGTTAAAGGGACAGTATACACCAATTTTCAAATAAATGCATGTAGTAGACACTACTATAAAGAAGAATATGCACAGATACTGATCTAAAAATCCAGTATAAAACTTTTTAAAAACGTACTTAGAAGTTCCAAGTTTAGCACTACTGATGAGGTTAGGCTGGGACACCCACTGAAATGGGCTGGAAAAACAATAAGAAAAGACACTCCCCCTCCACCCGCATATGAAAAGACAGAATATACAAACAGGAGCAAGCAGGAACCTGTAGACATCAGTATGCATCTGACAGTGCAGGGCTTGATAAGGAGTCTGAAAATCAGCACAACATTATTAAAAAAAAATAAACAGAACTTTGCATTGTTACAAAAACACTTCCAGATGGGCTGTATAAATGTATCATCTACAAAACATTTATGCAAAGAAAAATCTAGTGTATAATGTCTCTTTAAAGGGACATGAAACCCCCTAAAAATATTTCATTATTCAGATAGAACATACAATATTAAACAACTTTCCAATTTACTTGTATTATCAATTGTGCTTCATTCTCTTGTTATCCTTTATTGAATGAGCACTACTGGGAACTAGCTGAACACATCAGTATGCCATTGACAAGAGGCATATATGTAGAGCCACCAATCAGCAGCTAGCTCCTGAGCCTGCCTATGTATGATTTTGAACAAAGGATACCAAGAGAACTAATCAAATTAGATAATAGAAGTAAATTGGAAAGTCATTTAAAATTGTATATTCTATCTGAATCATGAAATATTTTTTTATGGGTTTCATGTGGAAGATGGAATCTTATCAATAAAACAGGACTGGCACGTGTTAATTATAGGACAAACAGTGCTGCAGATAAATACAAATGACCATTAAATACATTGGAATTAAATAACCGACAAACACACAATAAAAGGACAATACAACAGCACTTACTTTGATTTTAAAATGAGCAGTAGAATATTTTCTGGCAAACTTAAAGGAAAACTAAACCCAATTTTTTTCTTCAATGATTCAGATAGAGAAGCAATTTTAAGCAACTTTCTAATTTACTCCTATTATCAATTTGTCTTCGTTCTTTTGCTATCTTTATTTAAAAAGCAGGAATTTAAAACTTTAGGTTCAGCACCATGGATAGCGCTGGCTTATTGGTGACTACATTTAGCAAACCAATAAGCAAATGAAACCCAGGTTCTAAATTAAAAAATGGGCCAGTTCCTTAGCTTCACATTTCTGCTTTTTAAATAAAGATACCAAGAGAACAAAGAAAAAAATAGAAAGTTGCTTAAAATTGCTGAATCATGAAAGAAAAAAATGGGTTTAGTGTCCCTTTAATCCAATTTTCCCTCTCCCTGTATCATGTGACAGCCATCAGCCAATCACAAAATGAACATACGTAAATACTGTGAACTCTTGCACATGCTCAGTAGGAGCTGGAGCCTCAGACATTGTGCATATTTGATCATGGAAATATATTGAAAAGATTCTATATTTTTAAAATTGCTTCTTTACCTGAATCATGAAACTCAAATGTTGTCTTTAGTGCCCCTTTAACCCTTTAGTGACAGGGTTAAAGTGCCTACATCGGAACACCTGTTCCGATGTAGACAAATTGAAACTACGCGATCGTGCATACGATCGCGAGATTTCAATTATTGGATCGCATCTGGGGGGCGTCCCTACAACCCTAGGAACGCCCTCCAGACCGCGATCAAGTCCTTGAAGCACAGAAGGCTTCAGGACAGCCGTTTGTTATGACGTTCTATTCCGTCATAACGGCTTTAAAGCCCAGTGTAATTATGACGGAATAGAACGGTATAACGGCGTTAAAAGGTTAACTTGCAGATAATGAACACATGATACATTGTCATCATCTACCTGTTTTATATACGTTTTCTAATTCAGTGATTAGTTGCTGATAGATATTGTGTGTATATATAAAATACTTTAATACCCCATTAATATATTACAGTAGCTGTGTCACTTCTCATGCACGTACCTTGTATCTCCAGAGCCCACCAATGTCATCGGTCTTTTCATAGCATGTTGGTTCCAGACCTTCATCGAGACAACATTTAATGGCGACTAAACCACTGGCGCCGGCTCCAATCACTGCAACTGTCTTTGTCATGGTCCCCTGAGAGCACAACAAAAAACACGATTAGAAATTTAGTATGTTTAAAGGGATATAAAACCCAAACATTTTCCGTTATGATTCAGACAGGGCATGCATTTTTACAAAAGTTTCCAATTTACTTTTATTGTCAAATTTGCTTTATTCCCATGATATTCTATGTTGATGAGATACCTAGGTAGCATCTGGTGCACTACATGACAGGAAATGATGCTGCCCTCTACTGTTCATGCAAATGGATAATATTCTTCCAAAACTGCTGCCAGCAAAAAAATGATAATAGAAGTAAATTAGAAAATTGTTTTTATAAATTGCATCTTCTATCTGAAATTTGGGTTTCATATCCTTAACTGGAACTGTGCTAAAAATGTATTTGTACCTTTACAGGTTTAGTTTACCAGTAAGTCATTTTTTGGAGGGATTTCTGCAGATAGAATTTATAATGTTATTTCATACTTACTTGTAAACCCATAAACCATAGCAGCAGATGCAATAGCTCAGTTTTTCTCACAAATATACATTCAGGAATGCTTCACACAGGTGTATCATCGTTTAGATACATCAGAATTGTGCTGTTCTCTAAAGTGTCTTGCGACAGGAGTGTCACAATCCACATCTTCTATAGATCTCAAGTGTTGTAAAAACCGGTCTTTTAGGGACCTTTTTGTTTTACCTGTATACTGTTTCCAGCAAATGAGGCAAGTTAGTAAGTACACTACATGAGTAGTGGAGCAATTGATGAAAAATGTTATATTATGTTCCATTGTTGTTGAAGTTGATCTAAATTTGGGTCCTTCTGTAACATGATTACAGAAGGACCCAAATTTAGATCAACTTCAACAACAATGGAACACTTTAGAGAACAACACAATTCTGATGTAACTAAACTAGCTGTACAGGGCATTGATCATGTCCCGTTCTGGAAAAGAGGAGGGGACAGGGAAAACAAATTAAATAAAAGAGAAATCTACTGGATCTTTTCACTAAACACCAGTAGTCCCTATGGCCTCAATATAAGAAGAGATCTTGATACCTTCATCTAATATTATTGTTGTTTCTATCAATTAGCGCAATATAGACAATTTTAGTCTTTATTTGACTTTGCCTATTCTAGTACTAATAAATACTCCCTTGTAAATTTCAATAGATTAGATTACATTTAAATAATTCTCAGCCTATTACTAAAATATTCTCAGCCTATTTTTATTAAAATATAACTTTAAAATTATCAATAATATTTAGGTTTAGGAAAGGAGTCATAATTAGTTGTTTTAACACATACACTATTTCCTCTATGGTACTTTGTATAGGTGTATATACCTTTAACAATATAGGTGCTAGTCTCCTTCCTTTTTTCCTTTAAAGGGACACTAAACCCAAAATATTTATTTCATGATTCAGGTAGAGAATACAATTTTATACAACATTCCAATTTACTTCTATTATGTAATTTGCTTCATTCTTTAGATATCATTTGTTGAAGAAATAGCAATACACATGGGTGAGCCAATCACACAAGGCATCTATGTGCAGCCACCAATCAGGAGCTACTGAGCCTATCTAGATATGCTTTTTAGCAAAGGATATCAAGAAAATAAAGCAAATTAGATAATAGAAGTAAATTAGAAAGTTGTTTAAAATGACATGCTCTTTCAAAATCCTGAAAGAAAAAATTTGGGTTTCATGTCACTTTAAATAGGTGTGCACAGGTGTTTCCATATGCAGTGATCAAGTGCTGAGGCACGAAACATGTTTGCAAACTGGTGTCTCTGTACACACTGAGTTTACTTTTAAACTCTTTTCTTTTTGGTGCTACAATGTAATTTTTATCTTGGATTTATTAAACTTTTGTATTTTATCAGAGCAGGTGTCTTTTGGACTGTTTGCGCTATACCTTTCCTATTGGTTCATTTATGTGTTACATGAGTGTTTGCAGACACTCGGATTAAGGAGCTGCGGCAGTTCTAAGCCTTCCTGCACCCACCCACTCTCCATTGTGCCGGTCAGAGGTCACAACGGACCACGCCGAGGATCGTCAAACTACAGAGAGGAGAGAGACACTTAGGTAAGCTGTGCTTTGTGGTATAGGCTTTTGTTTCTATATATATATATATATATATATATATATATATATATACACACACACATATATAAATTACACACTCATGCATATATTTATTATTGTTATTATTCTTTATTTATGGGTACAAAAGATAAAAGTACAACGATGATACAATTTTTTTAAAAAGCAGGACAAAATTTATCAAAAAAATACAAGGGGAATTGAGGGCCCTATTCCTATGGGAACTTACAATCTAGAAGGGTAGGAGGGTGAGAAACAGGAGGTGAGGATGATATTAGTACAGAGTTAGATTAGGGCAATTATTAGGCAAGTGGAATTCATTGTTACTGAGTTGGGTGGTAGGCTTCCCGGAACAAAAAGGTCTTTATGGAGCATTTAAAGGACGACAGACTAGGGCAAAGTCAGACAAAGCGAGGAAGTGCATTCCAGAGGGTTGGTGCCGCATGAGAGAAGTCCTGTAGTCTAGCATGGGTGGCGGTGATGGTAGAAGATGCAAGGAGCAGGTCATTGTTGGCTTTTAGGGGCAGGCTGGAGTATATTTGTTGATGAGTGAGGACAGGTAGTGGGGCAGCGTTGGTGAGGGCTTTGTAGGTCAGGGTGAGAATTTTGCATTTAATTCTGCTGTGAATGGGGAGCCAGTGAAGGGACTCACAGAGAGGTGAGCAGATACAGAGCATTGAGAAAGGTGGATTAGCCTGGCAGAGGCATTTAGGATGGAATGAAGTGGGGGGGGGAGGAAGGCCAGTGAGAAGGTTATTGCAGTAGACAAGTCAGGAAATTACCAGGGCGTGGATTAGCTGCTCAGTAGTGTCAGTGCTCATAAATGGAAGAATTTTGGAGATATTGCGTAGGTATTTGTGGCAGGATGAAGAGAGCTATTGGATGTGGGGTATAAAGGACAGATTAGAGTCATGTGTAACTCAGAGGCAGCAAACGTGGGGTGATGGAGAGATAGCGGTGCCACCAACAGTGATAGAAAAGTTAGAAATCTGAGTAGAATTAGAGGTGGGGATTAGAAGGAGCTCAGTCTTGGACATGTTAATTTTTAGGTGGTGAGGGGCCATCCAGGAAGAAATGCCAGAAAAGCAGTCGCTGACGTGAGAAAGGACAGAAGGAGAGATAGAAGGGGTGGAGAGGTAGATCTGAGTGTAATCAGCATAGAGGTGATATTTGAAGCCATAGCTGTTGATAAATTTACCCAGTGAAGAAGTATAAATAGAGAAGAGTAGAGGACCCAGGGCAGAGCCTTGAGGTACCCCAATAGACAGAAGCAATGAAGAGGAGGAGTTGCCATCAAATGAGACACAAAAGGACCTGTTAGAGAAATAAGAGTGGATCCAGGAGAGGGCAGTGTCACAGAGACTAAGAGAGTTGAGAGTCTGTAGGAGGAGGGGATGGTCAACAGTGTCAAAGGCAGCAGAGAGGTCAAGTAAGATAAGTATAGAGTAGTGGCCGTTGGTTTTAGCAGAAAGAAGGTGTGGGGACAGAAGCCAGATTGAATGGGGTCAAGCAAGGGGTTGGAGAGCAGGAAGCAGGTTAGGCAGTTGAAAACTAGTTTTTCCAGGAGTTTTAAAGCTAGTGGAAGCAGTAATATGGGGCGGTAGTTTGCAGGAGAATTGGGGTTGAGGGAGGGTTTTTTGAGGATGGGGAAACCTATGCATCTTTTAAAGAAGATGGGAATTAACTGGTAGAAAGGGATAGGTTGAATATGTGAGTAAGAGCTGGAGTGAGGGTGGAAGACAGAGAAGGTATTAGATGTGAAGGGATGGGGTCAAGTGGGCAGGTAGAGAGGAAGACAATAAGGCACCCACTTCATTCTCAGTGGTTGGGGGGGGGAAGATGCAGAGAGTGGCAGAGGAGGTGACCGGGGGTGAAGATGGAATATTGCAGGATTGTGTTGGGATGTTGCTTTAGATGGTAAGTGTTTTGTTTAATAAGAAGTCTGCCAGGTCTTGAGCATAAAAGGCAGATGAAGGGGGTGGTGCAAGTGGGAAGAGAAAAGAGATGAAAGTATAGAAGAGTTGTTTAGGGTTTGAGGCGTGAGTAGATATAAGAGAAGTAGGTTTGCTTGGCTAAGCTTAGGCCAGAGGTGTAAGAGTGAAGAATGAACTTATAGGGGATGAAATCAGTTTCAGAGCAAGAATTCCTCCAGGCACGCTCAGCAGTGTGGGAGAATTTTTGTAGGTGGCATGTTTGCCGAGAGTGTCAGGGCTGGAACAGGCCACATGGGTTTTTGCATAGTTGGGGAGGAGGAAGAGTGTCTAGTGCAGAGGAAAGAGTATGGTTATAGTGGGTTGTAGCAAGATCAGAGCAGAATATTGTGGAAGTGTGGGGGAGGAGTTTTCGAATAAGGTTGGAAAAACTCTAAAGGATACACAGCGTGCAGATTTCTAAAATTGCGGGGGGAGAAGTAGGTTTAGACTGTACATTATGATTAAAGGTGAGCAGATGGTGGTCTGAGATGGGAAACGGGCGACAGGTGACATCAGAGATAGAGTTTGTGAGAGAGAGAAGTTTAGAGGCAGCAGCAGCAGATGGGTTATCAATAAGATAAGAATAAGAGCAGGTGTATTTGTAGGCCGAAAGTGAGGAAGCCAGGTGGTAAAGTTATCAAGAAATTGGGAGGCTGGTCCGGGGGGGGGGGGGGGCGATAGATAACTGCCACTCTGAGGGAGAGAAAGGAGAACAGGCAAATGCACTGGACATCAAAGGTGTCAAGGTTTTTTCCCTGTTTTGTTTGCCATGTGCTACTGGCAGCCATTTTACTCACCTTTCTTGCTGAATCTGGTTCAGAGTGTGTGATGCTGCTCATTTCCTGCACGCCCTCTTATGGCTAGACTGTTGTACATCATCCGTGTGAGACAGGTTGCAGTCTCAGAATTGTGATGCATTCACTTATTATTTAAAGGGCCTCTGTTCAGTATGCTTTGCCCTTGTGTTGTCTCAGACCTGTTTGTGAGTTCCTGTGTATTACCTGGCTAGTCTGACGTCTCTTCTGGTTCCTGATCCCTAGCTTGTTCTTGACTTTCCTGTTCTCCTTGTTCCTTATTCCGGCTCATCTGACCACTCGCTTTGGCTCCTGACTCAGCTCGTCTGACTACCAACTCTGGTTTTGACTCCTGGCTTGTTATTTGACTTGTGGACTTTTTATTATTTTTGTTATTAATAAAGGTGTGATTATTCTTGCACTTCTTGTCTTAGTCTGATTCCTGGCACCCTGACATTACGCAAGGGCCATGAATCCTGATGGTTCTAATAATCCACCTTTACCTAAATCATTTCCAGGATTGATGAACAGGATCACCGCTTCAATTTGCACTAGCCCTGCAAACCCTGCTGACTCGCACTGCCCATTTGGACCAGAGTGTCCGACAAGTTATGGCTGCTCCAGTTTCCGCTGTTGCCCTAGTCCTACCAGGAGCATGTCCGGTTCTGCACCTCTACCTCAGCGTTATGGAGGCGATCCTTATCAGTGCAGAGGGTTTTTGAACCAGGTGTGCATTTTCTTTGAGATGTTATCTCAGGCGCTTCCCTCTGACAGAGCTAAGTGGGATTTCTCATCTCTTTACTCTCTGACACAGCCCTTGTCTGGACTAATCCCTTATGGGAGACTAATAAACCTGTGATTTCTAATTACCCTGAAATTGTGGCCTCCTTTCGAAGGGTATTTGATGTTCCGGCTCGCTCCTCTTCTGCTGCCAAATGACTCATGTCCATTCAGCAAGGTACGAGATCTGTTGCTCAGTATGCCATTGAGTTCCGCACGCTTGCCGCACAGGTTGGTTGGAACAATGAAGCCCTTGTTGCTGCATTTTTTCATGGGCTTTCTGATGTGATTAAAGATGAAGTTGCTACCAGAGATTTACCAGAGAATCTTGAGGCTTTGGTGTCTTTTTTAATTCTTATTGACATCAGAATCAGAGAGAGGCCCTCTTTCAAGGAGCGCTTGTGGAAGCCTCCTGTACCTTTGTCTCCTACGTTGTCGTTCCCACCCATGCCTCCCTCTCCTCCCATGTCTCCTGGTCCCGAGTCACCAGGTACTGCTGTGCCGAGGCAGTTGGGATTTACACATCTCTGCGGCAGAGAGGGCCTTTAGGAGGAGGGAGGGGCTCTGTCTCTATTGCGGGTTACAGGGTCACATTTTAAAGTTTTGTCCTACACGGCCGGTTAAACGCTCGCACATAGGGTCCTGTCAGGGGCAGACCTTGGGTGGTTTATACTCATCCCCGGAACCGCTATAGGAGAAACCTTTGGTCACGATTGTCCTTTCCTGGGTGGACTCCTACATAGTCACCCAGGCTCTTGTTGACTCCGGTGCTGCGGGCTATTTCATTGACAGTGATTTTGTATCACAGCACTTCATTCCTGTATTGCCTAGGTCCGTTCCGCTTGCTATTGAGGCCATTGATGGCAGGCCTCTTCAGCCTGCACTCGTTACTCACGAAACCACTCTGTTATCCATGGCTGTTGGGGGATCTTCATTTTGAAACCCTCCAGTTCCAGGTGATTAACTCTCCACATTTTCCAGTTGTTCTGGGTTATCCCTGGCTCCAAAAGCACAATCCCAGTCTCAACTGGCGTAGGTCCGAAAATTTTGTTGTGGTCTCCGCAATGTATTTCAATGTTTTCTTACAGCGCTGAAAGTGTGGACCTATAGCTCCTGTCTATAGTGGGTCCCCAGGTGCCCACTTTTAGAAAATATGTGTCAAAACGTGGTTTAGAAAGGAGCGCCAAATCTTGGCGAGGTCTGGTGCGGTATAGGTGTGAAAATATGGTATTCTGTCTGAAAAAATGTATAGCGCTATAGCTCAGCTACAATTATGGTAGTTGTGCTGTATAGATGTGTAGGTTTTGATATCTAGATATAAGATCTAAGAGTGGCACAGTTGATACATAAAAGCATTTAATACATATTAAACATATAAAACAAGGGTGTCGTTTAAAATATATTTTAGCAGAACGGCAAGAAATAATGTGTAAAAACACAAACACATAAATATCTATAAAAATCTATAAAAACACGCGTGTTTTGCTTTTTAGCTGTATGTATAATGTCTCATAAAGTTCGTCTCATATATAGTTGTGTTGGCATAAATCAGAAAATGATAAACAATAAAAAATAATAAAAAACAATGAAAAGTAAATAATGTCCAATAATCCCTTCTCAAAGTTAAGAGATATATAAAAAAAGGGTAAGTAGTGTCCAAAAATCCCTTCTCAAAGTTAAGAGATATAAATAGATTTTCACATGTGTATCCAAAAAATAATAAACTGTCCAAATTTAGGTGTTGTCCAAAAACGTGGTATAAATGAATAGTGCAAATCCAGCAGATTCAAAAGTTCTATTAAAAAAGCTTTGCAAAAAACATTTCAAAGAAACATTTAAAAAACATCAAAATGAAGGTAGATGAAAAAAGGTTCTATCAAAATATGGTGACAAAGAATAATCCGTGAAGTCAATCCAAAATAGTGATAAAAATAAGTCCAAAAAAGATGTAAAATATCCAAAAGATAAAAAACAAAAAATAAATGATTAGTATGTGCACAAACTAGTGAGAGTGATCCCAAAAAGGGGGCTTATGTGGAGGGGTTATGTTTCCATGTAGAAAAATTATTTGCTGTATAAAAAGTAAAAATAAAAATAAAAATAAGCAAAAATACAAAAATATAAATAAAAATAATCCTAGGGAATCTTCAAACCCTGAAAATAAAAGATAATAACAATAGTGTAATACTGTATTATAATTCAACAATCAAGGAATAAATAGCTCACCATAGCTCTGTCAACGCGTTTCGGCCCACAAGAGAGGCCTTTATCAAGACTATAGTATGGTGTGGGTGAGCTGAAGACTTTATACCTTTCTCTAACCAATCAAATTGCATTGAAATTGCGCCAAATTTTTGCGCCAAAATTTCGCGCCAAAAATGTGGTACCGGAAGTGTTGAGCCGGAAGTGCTCATCTGTATATCAAAAAGAGTTCACATTTGTCTCAGTATCATTTAGATAAGGCTTTTATTTTAACATTGTCTATGTTGTTCCTAATGTGCTTATTCGTGTTATGTGCCTTAGTAGTTAGCTGTGGGGTCAAATGTTATGGTTTGCCGGTGTTTTTTTAACCGGAAATGGCCGCTAAGATGTAAACATCCGGTAAAGCTATATCGGATGTTATGGGTGAGACGGAAGTGGTATTTACTCTGCACCAATCAGATCCGGAGGGGCAGAAAGCAGTTATCCCACATATATAGCCAGTTTTACAACTTGGCATGAAACATGTGACAAATTACCGGTACGTTTCTGAACCGGAAGTAGCCGGAAAAAGTAAGATACTTTAACATCCGGTAAGATTGAGCCGGATGTTGCACTTTACCGTTCATGGTTAAACCGGAAGTGGTGTGTATCCTAGCCTATTCAAATTTAAAGGGACAAAGAGTGTTAACCTTGGTATTTGTCTAGTGAACAAAATCAATGTAGGGATCACGGTACAGAGAGTTTATATTGTAAAATACACAGTTTATATATATTGGAAAATATATATATATATCGAAAAATACATAATCTAATAAATAGAGATCTAAAAACCTTAAAGGAACTTTTGGAAACTGTCTAAAAAACTTTTTAGGATAAAAATATAAAAGATATGTAGTATAAAAAAAAACTTTTTTACAATGCATCTATGATTGGTTAGAAAATCTGTAGAAGGAGTACATTTGTATCAACCTGTATTCTCTTTTTGTCATGTGCAATATTGGGTTTTGGAAGTCTTATTTTCTATCTAAATGTGCCTGGTATAAAAATTAGTTAGCCGTGTGCGCACTATGATAGGAGTTTTTTGAAATCTGATGTGGATATGAAGGAGACTTGTCTCATACAAGTATATGAATGTATTTATGTAGATTGTGAGATCAATGGGTACTTATATCGATCTAATTGATTAGTTGTCTTTTGGGGAATTGTGAATTTAAATTTGTTATGAGATGTATTCATGTTATTGGTATTGGGATTATGTTACCTCTATACACATTTTAAATTGTGTTTATATTCTTATGAAGAGTCAGGCTTCGGTTACTTTCTAACTTATTCTGTTAGATATTTCCCAGATGGAGAGGTTGCTAAGTCAAGTATCAGAACTAATCTTGTGTCTCATATGCTGTTGACATATTAGGGGATCATATCTTGTTAATGTTATTGGCATCTCATATGCTGTTGACATATTAGGGGATCATATCTTGTTAATGTTATTGGCATCTATATAGTCTCTCTGTTTGGATAATAAGGTTTGTTGGAACTCATCTTATGGCTATTTGAGTAGAGCAATAAAAATAAAGATGATTAGATTGGCTTTAGAGATCTATTTATATCTCTTAACTTTGAGAAGGGATTTTTGGACACTACTTACCCTTTTTTTATATATCTCTTAACTTTGAGAAGGGATTATTGGACATTATTTACTTTTCATTGTTTTTTATTATTTTTTATTGTTTATCATTTTCTGATTTATGCCAACACAACTATATATGAGACGAACTTTATGAGACATTATACATACAGATAAAAAGCAAAACACGCGTGTTTTTATAGATTTTTATAGATATTTATGTGTTTATGTGTTTTTACACATTATTTCTTGCCGTTCTGCTAAAATATATTTTAAACGACACCCTTGTTTTATATGTTTAATATGTATTAAATGCTTTTATGTATCAACTGTGCCACTCTTAGATCTTATATCTAGATATCAAAACCTCCGCAATGTATTTCCACTTGTCTTCGGAAACCAGTCAAAGTCCTGTACACTTCTTCGGTATCTCAATTGCCTGAGGAGTACCAAGAGTTCCAAGACGTTTTTGACAAGGTACGTGCCGGTACGTTGCCTCCTCAACGGTCTTATGATTGTACCATAGACCTGCAACTCGGAGCCAGTCCTCCTCGGGGCGGGGTTTACCCTCTCTCGGTTGCAGAGAATTGTGCTATGGAGGTGTATGTTGCCGATGCTCTGTCACAGGGGGATCATCCGCAAATCCTGCTCACCTGCAGGGGCTGGCTTCTTCTTTGTGAAGAAAAAGGGTGGTGAGTTAAGACCATGCAACGATTATAGGGGTCTTAATCTTACCATTAAGAATGCTTACCTTATTCCGCTCATTATGGAACTCTTTGACCGCCTCAAGGGAGCTACGGTCTTTTCTAAACTTGATTTGAGAGGAGCATACAATCTTGTTAGGATTAAGGAGGGCCACGAATGGAAAACAGCATTTAAGACCAGGAGCGGGCATTATGAGTATCTTGTAATGCCCTTTGGCCTAAGTAATGCTCCAGCTGTTTTCCAGGAATTTATTAATAATGTTCTACGAGATATGTTGCAACAGTGTGTTGTGGTGTACTTAGATGATATCCTCATACACTCAGCCACTCTTGAGGCTCATCGTTCTGATGTTACACAAGTACTTCAGAGACTACGTGAGAACGGCCTGTTTTGTAAACTCGAGAAATGTGAGTTTCATCAGACTCAAGTAACCTTTATAGGTTATGTAATCTCTGTTGCAGGGTTCTCCATGGATCCTGACAAGTTGTCCTGCAGTGGCCTCGCCCAGTTGGTCTTCTCTCTATTCAACGTTTTTTGTGCTTAGCCAATTACTATAGAAAGTTTATTAAAAACTTTTCTTCCTTGGTCAAACCTATCACTGACATGACCCGTAAGGAGAATGATCCACTCCATTGGTCACCTACTGCCAATAAGGCTTTTGAGAGTCTTAAGACTGCCTTTGCTGCCGGTCCAGTTATGGCTCATCCTAACTCTGTCCTGTCTTTTTTTCTTGAGGTCAATGTGTCTGAGACTGGAGTAGGTGCCCTCTTGTCTCAAAGTCCTACGCCTGACGGTTCCTTGCATCTGTGCGGTTTCTTCTCTAAGAAATTGTCTCCGGCAGAGTGCAATTATAAAATTGGTGACAGGAAATTACTGGCCATAATTTTGGCACTCAAGGAATGGAGGCATCTTCTCGAGGGTACTAGTGTACCAGTGCTCCTTCTTACTGACCACAAGAATTTGACTTATCTATCCGAAGCAAAACGTTTGTCGCCCCGACAGGCCAGATGGGCGCTATGTTTGTTTGTCTCAGTTTAATTATGTAGTCTCCTACCTGCCTGGTAGTAAGAATGTTAGGGCTGATGCCATCTTTCGTCAATTTTCGCCTCTGTCCAAGGAGGAGTCTGTACCTATTCTAGTTATACCTCCTGACCATATTTTGGCCACCATACATACTATTTTGACTTCTCCCTTAGGGGAGGAGATCCTGGCTGCACAAACCAATGCATCTCCTGAGAAACCTAGTGGTAAGTGCTTTGTACCTGAGAATCATAGAACTAAACTATTGCACACTTACCACTATCCTAAAGCCACAGGTCACCCGGACAAGAACCAAATGATTTGGTCTGTCACTTGACAATTCTGGTGGCCAGGTCTTTGTTCTGATGTTGCTGCATATGTTGCCTCCTGCTCAGTCTGTGCAAAGAATAAGACTCCTCGACTTCTACCTGTGGGGCTTCTTCCACCTATTGCTAATGGTGAGCGTCCTTGGACACATCTTTCCATGGACTTCATTGTCGAGCTCCCTGTTTCCAATGGCAATACTGTTATCCTAATGGTGGTTGACCGTTTTTCTAAAATGTCACATTGCATTCCCTTGAAGAAGTTGCCTACTGCTCAGGAGCTTGCTTCAATTTTTGCCCAGGAGGTCTTCTGTTTACATGGGTTACCCAAGGAGATAGTCTCGGACCGGGGTAACCAGTTTGTCTCCAGATTTTGGCGTTCCTTTTGTGCTCAAATGGGAATCCAGCTTTCCTTCTCCTCGGCATATCACCCTCAATCCAATGGGGCTGCGGAACGGTCTAATCAAGCTCTGGAACAGTTCCTCCGTTGCTATGTCTCAGATCACCACAATAATTGGTCTGAACTGTTACCTTGGGCAGAGTTTGCTCGTAATAGTGCAATTAATGCTTCCTCCCAGTTATCCCCAAATTATGGGTTTCAACCATCCTTGTTGCCCGATTCATTCATGTCCCTGGGAATTCCGGCTTTGGAGGAGCATCTCCAGCAACTCTGTTCCACGTGGCTGCAGATTCAGGATTGCCTTCATCGTTCTATGCAGCGCCAAAAATTCCAGGCTGATCGTAGGCGTCTGCCCGCACCTTCCTACCAGGTTGGTGAGAGGGTTTGGCTGTCCTCCCTCAACTTGAACCTTCGTGTGCCTTCCAATAAACTGGCTCCCCGTTATGTTGGTCCTTTTCAGATACGCTGACGGGTCAATCCTGTGGCCTATGCTCTTGACCTTCTTCCTGCATTGCGCATCTCCAATGTTTTTCATGTCTCCCTCTTTAAACCATTGGTTTGTAATTGGTTTACCACTGTGTTGCCTCGTCCCCGTCCTATCTTTGTTGACAACCATGAAGAATATGAGGTCAGCAGCATTATTGACTCTTGTATGTCCAGGGGTCGCATACAGTATTTGGTTCACTGGAGGGGTTACGGTCCGGAGGAGCCCTCCTCTGATGTTCATGCTCCCGCCCTCCTCCATGCTTTCAATGCCCATTTCCCCAATAAGCCTTTTGTCCTCCCGTGGGGGAGGGGTCATTGAGGGGAGGGTACTGTCAAGGTTTTTTCCCTGCTTTGTTTGCCATGTGCTGCTGGCAGCCATTTTACTCACCTTTCTTGCTAAAACTGGTTCAGAGTGTGTGATGCTGCTCATTTCCTGCACGCCCTCTTATGGCCAGACTGTTGTACATCATTTGTGTGAGACAGGTTGCAGTCTCAGAATTGTGATGTCATCACTTATTATTTAAAGGGCCTCTGTTCAGTATACTTTGCCCTTGCGTTGTCTCAGACCTGTTTGTGAGTTCCTGTGTATTACCTGGCTAGTCTGACGTCTCTTCTGGTTCCTGATCCCTGGCTTGTTCCTGACATTGCTGTTCTCCTTGTTCCTTATTCCGGCTCGTCTGACTACTCGCTTTGGCTCCTGACTCGGCTCGTCTGACTATCAGCTCTGGTTTTGACTCCTGGCTTGTAATTTAAATTGTGGACTTTTTATTATTTTTGTTATTAATAAAGGTGTGATTATTTTTGCACTTCTTGTCTTAGTCTGATTCCTGGCACCCTGACAAAAGGTGGAAAAGGAGAGAGATGGAAGAGGAGGCGGTACTGATAGGAGCAGGAGGGAGAGAGTAAGTTTACACACACACTCATATATATTACACACATATTACATATATATATGTATATATATATATATATATATATTACACACATATATATTACACACACACTCATATATAATACACACGCACACATACATTACACACACATGCATGTATTTTACACAAAAATACATACATATTATACACACATGCATATATATTACACACACATAAATATACACACAGAGATGCAACTGTATCTCACTGAAAAGGCTCAAAGAGGCCGAAACATATGTCTGGCGTTTGTTGTTTTCTCTTGTTCAGAGGAGAATTGCCTGGTATTTCGGGGCTGGACTGTCATTGGGCAGGATCCAAGGACGAACTGGGAATAAAACGCAGCCCTGGAAAGACCAGCCCTACAGAGTATGTAGAACAATGTGTGTGTATATATTTATATAAATATAAAACACCTACATAGAAACATTCATGCCAACCTAGAATTTTTCTTATTAAGAAATGTGTCTGTGTGGGTATCAGTGTGTTTTTCTTTGTGTGATTATACATAAGTACTGCCACCCTTCACAACAAATTAGCAAGAACATATAGTCACTACAACACAATAAAACAAGAACTCACACATACACCAATCTCACTTTCCAGGTTTCCCAAACATATACATTTGCAAAGGCACAAGGATATCACATTTGCAGACACACAGGCCCTTAAAGCCATATACACTCTGACATCCAGACACAAACGTTTCCAGCAACACACACTCACACAGAGCAGCTACCCCAGGCACAACACATACACACTGTAAAACACACACATTAACACCACACACTCGTACACAACAGCTAACCCAGGCACAACACAAACACACTGAAAAACACACACAGACATTAACACCACACACTCATACACAGAAGCTCCCCCAGGCACAACACATACACACTGTAAAACACACACAGACATTAACACCACACACACTCGTACACAACAGCTAACCCAGGCACAACACAAACACACTGAAAAACACACACAGACATTAACACCGCACACTCATACACAGCAGCTCCCCCAGACACAACACATACACACTGTAAAACACACACAGACATTAACACCACACACACTCATACACAGCAGCTCCCCCAGACACAATACATACACACTGTAAAACACACACAGACATTAACACCACACACTCATACACAGCAGCTCCCCCAGACACAACACATACACACTGTAAAACACACACAGACATTAACACCACACACACTCATACACAGCAGCTCCGCCAGGCACAACACAAACACACTGTAAAACACACACAGACATTAACACCACACACTCATACACAGCAGCTCTCCAGACACAACATACACACTGTAAAACACACACAGACATTAACACCACACACTCATTCACAGCAGATACCCAGGCACAACACATACACACTGTAAAACACACACAGACATTAACACCACACACACTCATACACAGCAGCTCCCCAGACACAATACATACACACTGTAAAACACACACAGACATTAACACCACACACACTCATACACAGTAGCTTCCCCAGACAAAACACATACACACTGTAAAACACACACAGACATTAACACCACACACTCATACACAGCAGCTCCCCCAGACACAACACATACACACTGTAAAACACAGACATTAACACCACACACTCATACACAGCAGTTCCCCCAGACACAATACATACACACTGTAAAACACACACAGACATTAACACCACACACACTCATACACAGCAGCTCCCCCAGACACAACACATACACACTGTAAAACACAGACATTAACACCACACACTCATACACAGCAGTTCCCCCAGACACAATACATACACACTGTAAAACACACACAGACATTAACACCACACACACTCATACACAGCAGCTCCCCCAGACACAACACATACACACTGTAAAACACACACAGACATTAACACCACACACTCATACACAGCAGATACCCAGGCACAACACATACACACTGTAAAACACACACAGACATTAACACCACACACTCATACACAGCAGCTCCCCCAGACACAACACATACACACTGTAAAACACAGACATTAACACCACACACTCATACACAGCAGTTCCCCCAGACACAACACATACACACTGTAAAACACACACAGACATTAACACCACACACACTCATACACAGCAGCTCCCCCAGACACAACACATACACACTGTAAAACACAGACATTAACACCACACACTCATACACAGCAGTTCCCCCAGACACAATACATACACACTGTAAAACACACACAGACATTAACACCACACACACTCATACACAGCAGCTCCCCCAGACACAACACATACACACTGTAAAACACACACAGACATTAACACCACACACTCATACACAGCAGATACCCAGGCACAACACATACACACTGTAAAACACACACAGACATTAACACCACACACACTCATACACAGCAGATACCCAGACACAACACATACACACTGTAAAACACACACAGACATTAACACCACACACACTCATACACAGCAGATACCCAGGCACAACACATACACACTGTAAAACACACACAGACATTAACACCACACACACTCATACACAGCAGATACCCAGACACAACACATACACACTGTAAAACACACACAGACATTAACACCACACACACTCATACACAGCAGCTCCGCCAGGCACAACACAAACACACTGTAAAACACACAGACATTAACACCACACACACTCATACACAGCAGATACCCAGACACAACACATACACACTGTAAAACACACACAGACATTAACACCACACACTCATACACAGCAGCTCCCCCAGACACAATACATACACACTGTAAAACACACACAGACATTAACACCACACACTCATTCACAGCAGCTCCCCCAGACACAATACATACACACTGTAAAACACACACACAGACATTAACACCACACACTCATACACAGCAGCTCCCCCAGACACAACACATACACACTGTAAAACACACACAGACATTAACACCACACACTCATACACAGCAGCTCCCCCAGACACAACACATACAGACGGTAAAACACACACAGACATTAACACCACACACACTCATACACAGCAGATACCCAGGCACAACACATAGACACTGTAAAACACACACAGACATTAACACCACACACACTCATAAACAGCAGCTCCCCCAGACACAATACATACACACTGTAAAACACACACAGACATTAACACCACACACACTCATACACAGTAGCTTCCCCAGACAAAACACATACACACTGTAAAACACACACAGACATTAACACCACACACTCATACACAGCAGCTCCCCCAGACACAACACATACACACTGTAAAACACAGACATTAAAACCAAACACACTCATACACAGCAGTTCCCCCAGACACAATACATACACACTGTAAAACACACACAGACATTAACACCACACACACTCATACACAGCAGCTCCCCCAGACACAACACATACACACTGTAAAACACACACAGACATTAACACCACACACTCATACACAGCAGATACCCAGGCACAACACATACACACTGTAAAACACACACAGACATTAACACCACACACTCATACACAGCAGCTCCCCCAGACACAACACATACACACTGTAAAACACAGACATTAACACCACACACTCATACACAGCAGTTCCCCCAGACACAACACATACACACTGTAAAACACACACAGACATTAACACCACACACACTCATACACAGCAGCTCCCCCAGACACAACACATACACTGTAAAACACAGACATTAACACCACACACTCATACACAGCAGTTCCCCCAGACACAATACATACACACTGTAAAACACACACAGACATTAACACCACACACACTCATACACAGCAGCTCCCCCAGACACAACACATACACACTGTAAAACACACACAGACATTAACACCACACACTCATACACAGCAGATACCCAGGCACAACACATACACACTGTAAAACACACACAGACATTAACACCACACACACTCATACACAGCAGATACCCAGACACAACACATACACACTGTAAAACACACACAGACATTAACACCACACACACTCATACACAGCAGATACCCAGGCACAACACATACACACTGTAAAACACACACAGACATTAACACCACACACACTCATACACAGCAGATACCCAGACACAACACATACACACTGTAAAACACACACAGACATTAACACCACACACACTCATACACAGCAGCTCCGCCAGGCACAACACAAACACACTGTAAAACACACAGACATTAACACCACACACACTCATACACAGCAGATACCCAGACACAACACATACACACTGTAAAACACACACAGACATTAACACCACACACTCATACACAGCAGCTCCCCCAGACACAATACATACACACTGTAAAACACACACAGACATTAACACCACACACTCATTCACAGCAGCTCCCCCAGACACAATACATACACACTGTAAAACACACACACAGACATTAACACCACACACTCATACACAGCAGCTCCCCCAGACACAACACATACACACTGTAAAACACACACAGACATTAACACCACACACTCATACACAGCAGCTCCCCCAGACACAACACATACAGACGGTAAAACACACACAGACATTAACACCACACACACTCATACACAGCAGATACCCAGGCACAACACATAGACACTGTAAAACACACACAGACATTAACACCACACACACTCATAAACAGCAGCTCCCCCAGACACAATACATACACACTGTAAAACACACAAAGACATTAACACCACACACACTCATACACAGTAGCTTCCCCAGACAAAACACATACACACTGTAAAACACACACAGACATTAACACCACACACTCATACACAGCAGCTCCCCCAGACACAACACATACACACTGTAAAACACAGACATTAACACCAAACACACTCATACACAGCAGTTCCCCCAGACACAATACATACACACTGTAAAACACACACAGACATTAACACCACACACACTCATACACAGCAGCTCCCCCAGACACAACACATACACACTGTAAAACACACAGACATTAACACCACGCACACTCATACACAGCAGATACCCAGGCACAACACATACACACTGTAAAACACACACAGACATTAACACCACACACTCATACACAGCAGCTCCGCCAGACACAACACAAACACACTGTAAAATACACACAGACATTAACACCACACACACTCATACACATCAGCTCCCCCAGACACAATACATACACACTGTAAAACACACACAGACATTAACACCACACACACTCATACACAGCAGCTCCCCCAGACACAATACATACACACTGTAAAACACACACAGACATTAACACCACACACTCATTCACAGCAGCTCCCCCAGACACAATACATACACACTGTAAAACACACACAGACATTAACACCACACACTCATACACAGCAGCTCCCCCAGACACAATACATACACACTGTAAAACACACACAGACATTAACACCACACACTCATACACAGCAGATACCCAGGCACAACACATAGACACTGTAAAACACACACAGACATTAACACCACACACACTCATAAACAGCAGCTCCCCCAGACACAATACATACACACTGTAAAACACACACAGACATTAACACCACACACACTCATACACAGCAGCTCCCCCAGACACAATACATACACACTGTAAAACACACAGAGACATTAACACCACACACACTCATACACAACAGCTCCCCCAGACACAATACATACACACTGTAAAACACACACAGACATTAACACCACACACATTCATACACAACAGCTCCCCCAGACACAATACATACACACTGTAAAACACACACAGACATTAACACCAAACACACTCATACACAGCAGCTCCCCCAGACACAACACATACACACTGTAAAACACACACAGACATTAACACCACACACACTCATACACAGCAGCTCCCCCAGACACAACACATACACACTGTAAAACACACACAGACATTAACACCACACACACTCATACACAGCAGCTACCCAGGCACAACACATACACACTATAAAACACACACAGACATTAACACCACACACACTCATACACAGCAGTTCCCCCAGACACAACACATACACACTGTAAAACACACACAGACATTAACACCACACACACTCATACACAGCAGCTCCCCCAGACACAACACATACACACTGTAAAACACACACAGACATTAACACCACACACTCATACACAGCAGCTCCCCCAGACACAACACATACACACTGTAAAACACACACAGACATTAACACCACACACACTCATACACAGCAGCTCCCCCAGACACAACACATGCACACTGTAAAACACACACAGACATTAACACCACACACTCATACACAGCAGCTCCCCCAGACACAATACATACACACTGTAAAACACACACAGACATTAACACCACACACACTCATACACAGCAGCTCCCCCAGACACAATACATACACACTGTAAAACACATACACAGACATTAACACCACACACACTCATACATAGCAGCTCCCCAGACACAATACATACACACTGTAAAACACACACAGACATTAACACCACACAATTATACACAGTAGCTCCCCCAGACACAACACATACACACTGTAAAACACACACAGACATTAACACCACACACTCATACACAGCAGATACCCAGGCACAACACATACACACTGTAAAACACACACAGACATTAACACCACACACACTCATACACCACAGCTCCCCCAGGCACAACACATACACACTGTAAAACACACACAGACATTAACACCACACACTCATACACAGCAGCTCCCCCAGACACAACACATACACACTGTAAAACACAGACATTAACACCACACACACTCATACACAGCAGCTCCCCCAGACACAACACATACACACTGTAAAACACACACAGACATTAACACCACACACACTCATACACAGCAGATACCCAGGCACAACACATACACATTGTAAAACACACACAGACATTAACACCACACACTCATACACAGCAGCTCCCCCAGACACAATACATACACACTGTAAAACACACACAGACATTAACACCACACACACTCATACACAGCAGCTCCCCCAGACACAACACATACACACTGTAAAACACACACAGACATTAACACCACACACACTCATACACAGCAGATACCCAGGCACAACACATACACATTGTAAAACACACACAGACATTAACACCAAACACACTCATACACAGCAGCTCCCTCAGACACAACACATACACACTGTAAAACACACACAGACATTAACACCACACACACTCATACACCACAGCTCCCCCAGGCACAACACATACACACTGTAAAACACACACAGACATTAACACCACACACTCATACACAGCAGCTCCCCCAGACACAATACATACACACTGTAAAACACACACACAGACATTAACACCACACACACTCATACATAGCAGCTCCCCCAGACACAATACATACACACTGTAAAACACACACACAGACATTAACACCACACAGACTCATACACAACAGCTCCCCCAGACACAACACATACACACTGTAAAACACACACAGACATTAACATCACACACACTCATACACAGCAGATACCCAAGCACAACACATAGACACTGTAAAACACACACAGACATTAACACCACACACACTCATACACAGCAGCTCCCCCAGGCACAACACATACACACTGGAAGAATACACAATACTTAGATAACGATCATCTGCATTTTTATTAGGATCAGTACAACCTCACCTCCACACAGCCTCTCTGCAGTGCTCCCTTCTCAGTCAGTGGGTGTTGCTAGCTGAACAGGAAGCTTGGCTTTTTCCTTTAGCAGTAGGAGACCCCTCTGTCAGGGATCCCCTGGGAGTTCGAAGTAACGGGAAGGGGACTTGACCTTTGGAGGAATTAGGCCTTGGGTGTGATTGGTTGGTACTTGTAAGGGGGCGGGCTTAGCACGCGCTGTTGAGCATTTAAGGAAAGAGCGGGAGAATCTGTCACCAGATTATTTATCAAACCTTTTCTGAAAGTGCTTGTTATCGATAATTTGTGATGGCGCATTTTGATGCGATTTTTGACCAACTTAAGTTGGAAGCTGCCAAGATGGGCCCTACCTGGCTCGAAGATAAGCTACGTCCATTGTTTAGCCCGGTTATCGAAACCAGGGAGGATATCGAGGATGTTTCATCGAGACCTGTGAGGCGTTCTAGGCCCCCAGTTCGTTCGGATCCGGATCCGGAAGGGGGTAATAACGGTCGGAGAAAATCCAGCCCCAGTCCGGGGTTAAAGGCGGCTGTGAGGAAGAAGTCAAGTTCTAGTTCAGGAAGTTGGCAGGCCGGAGCTGAGGTTGCAGATAATGCGATGCTGTCCGGGAGCACTTGTTCCCTTCCGGAACAATTCGTAGAGCCTGTAATGAAGGGTGATTCTTTGCCTAAGGGTAAGATGGCCAATTTAGGCCAAAAAGTAGCATTTAAAGGAAAAAAGCAAGCTAGTAAAAGTGACGGCCCGCCGAGGCCTAGTTTGCCGTGTGGGGGTAAGGAGCAAGGGAGTATAGGTAGTTTAGGAAGTGCGTTAGTAAAAAAGAAAGTTGAGGGTTTGAATGTGTCGGGGCTGTCTGAACTACCTCAGGCGGTTTCAGAACAGTTACATAATGTTTCAAAAACGGCACAGATTTTAAGGCCTTCTAGTAATATTGAGGAACAGGCTTATCGAGTGTTAGACGAAAGGGTGGAAGGGCCTGAAGTCAGTGAGAGTCAGCATGACACCGAGATCGATAACGGTGTTGTAGAATTTGGATGATTTTCTTTTTGTTGGTCCCCCTGATTCGGACGTTTGTCTGAAGTTAAGGGATTGTTTTTATTCAATGGCATCTGATTTTGGGGTTCCTATTGCAATGGAGAAATCGGAGGGTCCAGTTACGGCCCTTACATTTTTGGGTATTACAATCGACTCTGAAAGTATGGAATGTAGGCTACCTGTGGAAAAGATTGTGGATTTGTCAGAAATGATTCAGCAATTTTTGGCGGTCAGTAAGGTGACTTTGAGAAAAATACAATCTTTGCTTGGAAAATTTAATTTTGCTTCTAGAATCATTCCTATTGGTAGAGTTTTTTCTAGAAGACTGTCATTGGCTACGTCTGGTGTTGGTAAGCCTCATCATTTTGTAAGGATTAAAAAAGGCCAAAAGGATGATTTGAAAGTTTGGTTGGAATTCCTTAAAAACTTTAACGGTGTTGCAATATTTATGGAAGCTAGGATCTCTAATGTTGATTTGGATTTGATAACTGATGCAGCTGGGGGTGTTGGTTTCGGGGCTTATTTTCAGGGGCATTGGTGTGCAGAGGTATGGCCTCAAGAGTGGGTCAATTTGGGTTTAACAAGGAACCTAGTTTTCCTTGAACTATTTCCGATTCTGGTGGCTCTGTTTGTGTGGGAAGTTGATTTGATTAATAAATCCATATTGTTCCATACGGATAATATGGGTGTTGTTTCTGCTATTAATTCTTTGTCTGCATCATCATTACCAGTTTTGCGTTTATTAAGAGTACTAGTCCTGAAATGTTTAAGTATGAATGTATTTGTCAGGGCAAAACATATCCCTGGTAAGCTTAATTTGATAGCAGATTCTTTATCTCATTCACAGTGGTCTCGCTTTCGAGAGTTGGCTCCTCAGGCGGATGTAGTTGGAGCGATGTTTCCTGTCCAACTTTGGAAGCTTGGGACGGAGGATTGGCTGGATTAATTAAAAAATCTTTGGCTCCAGGTACTTGGTCGACCTATGTATCAGTTTGGAGGGAATGGTAAATGTGGTTATGTCAATCTGAAATTAAAGAAGGGTCTGATGATGTCACGGGTTGCTTATTGGAGTGGATGTGGCATTGGGGAAATTTGGGTTTGTCACCATCTAATATGGAAAGAAGATTGGCGGCCCTTGCTTTTAGATTTCGTTTATTAGGTTTGTCTGATGTTACAAAAGTTTTTTGGGTACGTCAAGTTCTTAAAGGCTTGAAGAAAAAGGCTAAGGTTAGAGATAAGAGAAGGCCTATTACATTTTCTTTACTTAAAAAAATTTGGGTAGTATTAGCAGAGATTTGTGCATCAAGATTTGAAATAATATTGTTCAGAACGGCCTTTGTATTGGCCTTTTTTGGGGCATTTAGAATTTCGGAATTGGTAAGCCCTAGCAAAAAAGTTTCAGGAGGTTTACAAAAAGGAGATGTAATATGGAACGATAGCAGGGTAGAAATATTACTGAGAAGTAGTAAAACGGACATATATGGGAAAGGCAAGAACATAGTGCTGTTCCCTAGTGGTGGAGAGATATGTCCATGTCAGGTAATGATGCTTTATGGGTCCATACGGCCTTTGCAGGATGGCCCTTTGTTAGTTCACTCAGATGGTTCCAACATCTTCATCCAACCCAAGCGGGGGTTGGCGATCCATCATCCGGTGCTGAAGAGGTCCAAAGGGCCCTGTTCAGGGCTGGTAAGGTAAAAGAGCTTGTAACTTTTTTAATTTAGAATAGGGTAGGGCATTTTTTATTTTGGGGGGCTTTGTTATTTTATTAGGGGGCTTAGAGTAGGTGTAATTAGTTTAAAATTGTTGTAAGATTTTTCTTATGTTTGTAAATATTTTATTATTTTTTGTAACTTAGTTCTTTTTTATTTTTTGTACTTTAGCTAGTTTATTTAATTGTATTTATTTGTAGCAATTGTGTTTAATTAATTTATTGATAGTGTAGTGTTAGGTTAATTGTAGGTAATTGTAGGTAGTTTATTTAATTATTTTATTGATAGGGTAGTGTTAGGTTTAATTATATCTTAGGTTAGGATTTATTTTACAGGTAAATTTGTTATTATTTTAACTAGGTAACTATTAAATAGTTCTTAACTAGTTAATAGCTATTGTACCTGGTTAAAATAATTACAAAGTTGCCTGTAAAATAAATATTAATCCTAAAATAGCTATAATATAATTATAATTTATATTGTAGCTATATTAGGATTTATTTTACAGGTAAGTATTTAGCTTTAAATAGGAATCATTTATTTAATAAGAGTTAATTAATTTCGTTAGATTTAAATTATATTTAACTTAGGGGGGTGTTAGTGTTAGGGTTAGACTTAGCTTTAGGGGTTAATCAATTTATTAGAATAGCGGTGAGCTCCGGTCGTCAGATTAGGGGTTAATAATTGAAGTTAGGTGTTGGCGATGTTAGGGAGGGCAGATTAGGGGTTAATACTATTTATGATAGGGTTAGTGAGGCGGGTTAGGGGTTAATAACTTTATTATAGTAGCGCTCAGGTCCGCTCGGCAGATTAGGGGTTAATAAGTGTAGGCAGGTGTCGGCGACGTTGAGGGGGGCAGATTAGGGGTTAATAAATATAATATAGGGGTCGGCGGTGTTAGGGGTAGCAGATTAGGGGTACATAGGGATAACGTAGGTGGCGGCGCTTTGCGGTCGGAAGATTAGGGGTTAATTATTTTAAGTAGCTGGCGGCGACGTTGTGGGGGGCAGGTTAGGGGTTAATAAATGTAATACAGGGGTCGGCGGGGTTAGGGGCAGCAGATTAGGGGTACATAAGTATAACGTAGGTGGCGGTCGGCAGATTAGGGGTTAAAAATTTTAATCGAGTGGCGGCGGTGTGGGGGGACCTCGGTTTAGGGGTACATAGGTAGTTTATGGGTGTTAGTGTACTTTAGGGTACAGTAGTTAAGAGCTTTATGAACCGGCGTTAGCCAGAAAGCTCTTAACTCCTGCTATTTTCAGGCGGCTGGAATCTTGTCGTTAGAGCTCTAACGCTCACTTCAGAAACGACTCTAAATACCAGCGTTAGAAAGATCCCATTGAAAAGATAGGCTACGCAAATGGCGTAGGGGGATCTGCGGTATGGAAAAGTTGCGGCTGAAAAGTGAGCGTTAGACCCTTTAATCACTGACTCCAAATACCAGCGGTAGCCCAAAACCAGCGTTAGGAGCCTCTAACGCTGGTTTTCACGGCTACCGCCGAACTCCAAATCTACGCCTTAGTGAGGAGGATTAAAAGGGATCTGGGCAATATAAAGGAGCTTTATCCAGGAATAAAAATAGTCTGGTCACAGATTACTCCTAGGCTGGTGTGGAGGTCAGCAAGGGATTACGATAGGCTAGAAAAGAGCCGCAAGAAAATTAACAAAATAGTTAGTTCTTTTGTTAAAAGGTTGGGGGGAAGTGTAGTTTTCCACCCAGATTTCGAAGTAGACGGGGCCGAGGAATTTTACTTAAATGATGGTGTTCATTTTAACCAATTTGGGCTGCAGCTATTTCTTTTTTATATAAAAAAAGCGTTGGGGAAAATGTTGGGTTTGGCGGGACTGGGCTGTTCGGTCAGTCCAGTCGGTGGCGGGGGTGCTAGTTCCCAGACAAATATGGTATGCAATATGGCCAAGTGATTTTGGAGGATTTTAAGTAGTTGCCTCTCCATGGGGTGAGTGGGCAACTGGTTTTATAGGGGCAAGGGGTTCCCTATTAAAGTGTAGGTGTCCTTGGACGGACTCAACAGGGATATAGTTGAGTCCAGTTGTTGAATAACGGCCATCTTGTTTTGTGGGTTTGGGAACTAGCACCGCTGTGGGGAATTGACAGTTTTATTTGACAGTTTGATTGTAATGTTATTTATGAACATCAGGTATGTTCTGTTAAAAAATGTTTGATAATATTTATTACACAATATTTAACTTGTGATGTTAATAAAATGGCTGCGGCCAAATTTTATACCAAAGTTGTGTGTAACTCTTTATTTATAGTTATTATGTTAGCTTATAAGGGTTATAAGGTTAAGGCCGGGGATTGACGACTTTAATGGTCAGGGATCCCCTGGGAGTTCGAAGTAACGGGAAGGGGACTTGACCTTTGGAGGAATTAGGCCTTGGGTGTGATTGGTTGGTACTTGTAAGGGGGCGGGCTTAGCACGCGCTGTTGCGCATTTAAGGAAAGAGCGGGAGAATCTGTCACCAGATTATTTATCAAACCTTTTCTGAAAGTGCTCCCTCCCTCCCTAATTTTGTTTTCCTTCCTTGTTTCGTGTTTGTCGCAGCAAGGCGGGGGTGCTAGTTCCCAGACAAATATGGTATGCAATATGGCCAAGTGATTTTGGAGGATTTTAAGTAGTTGCCTCTCCATGGGGTGAGTGGGCAACTGGTTTTATAGGGGCAAGGGGTTCCCTATTAAAGTGTAGGTGTCCTTGGACGGACTCAACAGGGATATAGTTGAGTCCAGTTGTTGAATAACGGCCATCTTGTTTTGTGGGTTTGGGAACTAGCACCGCTGTGGGGAATTGACAGTTTTATTTGACAGTTTGATTGTAATGTTATTTATGAACATCAGGTATGTTCTGTTAAAAAATGTTTGATAATATTTATTACACAATATTTAACTTGTGATGTTAATAAAATGGCTGCGGCCAAATTTTATACCAAAGTTGTGTGTAACTCTTTATTTATAGTTATTATGTTAGCTTATAAGGGTTATAAGGTTAAGGCCGGGGATTGACGACTTTAATGGTCATGTATTGCTCTATGTATTCCCTCTAAGTGGCACTGAATCATAAATTTATTTAAGTTAGAGTGATGTTCTGCTTACTATGAACATTCTTCCCAGGGGCAAGCACATAATATATGACACAACATATATTACTTTTTGAAAATGAAATATGTCTGTTTCTGTGATCTTTGTGCAATCCCCCACCCCCCATTGTTGCAGTATATATGGTTTAATCCAGGGTTCTTCAAACTTTTCCAAGACCCAGTGCCATGATATCACTTACCTAGGGTTGCCAGCTGTATTTCATAAAAATACTGGACGACCTATAGGTGATTGGTTACAGGACGTAGCTGGGTTCACACAATGGCCTATAGTTATCAAGGTCTGGCGGACCTCGCTGAATATGGCGAGCAATACGCTCGCTGTATAAAGCATTGCACCAGCAGCTCACAAGAGTTGCTGGTGCAACGCGGCCCCCTGCAGACTCGCGGCCAATCAGCCGTCAGCAGCAGGGTGTCAATCAACCCGATCGTACTCGATCGGGTTGATTTTTGGCGATGTCTGTCCGCCTGCTCAGAGCAGGGGGACAGGTTATGGAGCAGCGGTCTTTGTGACCGCTGCTTCATAACTGCTGTTTCTTGCGAGTCTGATGACTCGCCAGAAACACGGGCATCAAGCTCCATACGGAGCTTGATACATATGCCCCATTGTCTCCACAAAAGCTCAACCTTAGTCCCCACCCTTGATCCCACCACATATATTTTTCACAACTTAGCACTCATGTTATCCCCTTGGTTGCCAGTAACACGTGTACAGAGCAGTGATGTGACCCCTTAGCTGCTAGAGGTACACACCCAGCAATGATTGAACACCCCATGGCTGCCTGTAACACATATAATAGAAAATGCACAGTGTAACTTCTTTTTGAGCCATATTTCTAATGCATAAAGGCCTAGAAGGCCCTTTTTACATTTAGCTGACAGGGGTCTTTAAAAATACTGGACATTTAAGTGTCCAGTATTTTGTACAGATTTTACTGGACAGCCTGCTAAAATACTGGACTGTCCGGTTGAATACTGGACACCTGGCAACCCTACACTTACCTTAGCAGCGCTATTTCTATACTTGGTCTGAAAATTTCTAAAGTAAAATACAAGATAGCTGAAATTTTTGGTAAAGTAAGTAAAATGTGTGCATACTTTATTGCTGATTGAAGTCAAATTATGAATTGTAAAAGGTAATAGCTCACACACAACCTCTCTCATACGACACAAACCACACACTCTCATATAGCACACACTCTCCTACAACACACACACACACTCATATAACACTTACAACACACTCTCATACAAAAAACACACACACCACACACACTCTCCTACAACACACACACTCAAATAACACAAACACCACACACATTCTCATACAACAAACACATACACACACTTTCCTACAACACACAACACACACACTCTCATATAACAAACCCACACACCACACACATTCTCATACAACAAACACATACACACACTTTCCTACAACACACACACTCTCATATAACAAACCCACACACCACACCCACTCTCAAATAACACACACACTCTCCTACAACACACACTCTCATATAACACTTACACACTCTCCTACAACACACACACACCACACACACTCTCCTACAACATACACACACCACACACACTCTCATATAACTTACACACACTCTCCTACAACATACACACACCACACACTCTCATATAACACTTACACATACTCTCCTACAACATACACACTATCATATAACACACATACTCTTCTACAACATACACACACCATACACACTATCATATAACACACATACTCTCCTACAACATACACACTCTCATATAACAAACATACACACTCTCCTACAACACACACCACACACTCTCTCATATAACAAACACACATACCACACACGCTCTCCAACAACACACACACACACACAGGTCGTGACCCATTAATGGGTCCCGACCCGTAGTTTGAAGAACCTTGGTTTAATCCATAAAGACAGAGGATGTGCCGGTCTGCGTATCTGTATAGGGTTGTGCCTGGGAAGATGAGGCAGGGAGATATCTATTTAATAACTCACACTGCACGGTATAATGTAGAGTCTACACTACTTTTTCCTGCTTTTTATATCCCCCTTTCTGTCATTTAAAGGGCTACTGAACCCAAATTTTTTCTTTCATGATTCAGATAGAGCATGCAATTTTAATTAACTAATTTACTCATATGATCAAATTGTCTTCATTCTCTTGATATCTTTATTTGAAAAGCAAGAATGTAAGTTTAGATGCTGGCCCATTTTTGTCTGAACAACCTGGGCTGTTCTTGCTGATTGGTGGATTAATGTAACCGACCAATAAACAAAAGCTGTCCAGGGTCTGAACCAAACAATAGCTTAGATACCTTCTTTTTCAAATAAAGATAGCAAGAGAACAAAGAAAAATTGATAATAGGAGTACATTAGAAAGTTGTTTAAAATTGCATGCTCTATCTCAATCACGAAAGAAAAAAATTTGGGTTCAGTGTCCCTTTAAAGGGACAGTATACACTCATTTTCATATAACTGCATGTAATAGACACTACTATAAAGAATAAGATGCACAGATACTGATATAAAAATCCAGTATAAAACTGTTTAAAAACTTACTTAAAAGCTGTCAGTTTGGCTTTGTTGAAAAGGCAGCTGGAAAGCCCACTGCAAGTGGCAAATAAGACCCTCCCCCCCTCCCCCTTCTTTTGCATATGAAAAGACCCTTTACACAAACAGGAGCAAGCTGGAGAAGGTAACTGACAGTATTCACATAAAACTTTGGGGCTTGGTTAGGAGTCTGAAAATCAGAGCAATGTTATTTAAAAATAAGCAAAACTATACATTTATTTTTAAAAAAAAACTTCATGGGCTTTATAAATAGATCATCTACAAAACATTTATGCAAAGAAAAATGAGTGTATAATGTCCCTTTAAGTCTCTTCTTCCTCTGGGTAGAGCAAAGAGTAAACAATGGGCAGCTGTGCAAGTTATGGCTACTGACACACCTTTGAGAATTGGAGCACTACAGTAATGATTTGGGGTATATATCACCCCCAGTGCTGACACCACTCACCCTTTATGCCTGTCTTCCAGCTCAAACAATGTAAGGGGTGGGAAGCTGCCAGGGATTAGGACTGGAACCCTTACAGAGCCAAGCACTGCTTCTTACGCTTGTGACAAAGGGGAGGTCACTTCTGGTTGTATTGTGCAGATACAACCTCCCCTTTTCCCTAGTGTGTAGAGCACTGTACAGCTCCTGTGCTGTGTCTTTTATTTTATAGCTTTCTGCTTCTTACGTTTGTGACAAAGGGGAGGTCACTTCTGGTTGTATTGGGCAGATACAACCTCCCCTTTTCCCTAGTGTGCACTGTACAGCTCCTGTGCTGTGTCTTATTTTATAGCGTTCTGCTTCTTATAGCAGTGATATATATCTCTAGGCTTATACATAACATAGCTTATCAAGCAGCCTCCATTTAAGGACTCTATTTAAGAAGCAGTTTCCGAGC